>NW_004444293.1:85268-108869 GCF_000243295.1 Trichechus manatus latirostris | reverse complement strand
AAGCAGTCTACCATAACTTGGTATCGCCTTGCTTTCCTCTCCATTAGAAGGTTCTATACCTACGCCATTTATTCCCTCTTTTATTGTTTTGATGTTGTTGTCATTTACTGATTAACTGCTCTGATTCCCTGGTATATTTCTTTTGGTTTTGGATAGTCCTTGAGGGTTCATTTCTTAGATTGGTGTCTGGCTGGTACTATCCTGCATCCTAGCTTCTGCCTGTAAGCTGAAGTTGTTTGTTCTCAGATTGAAGAACTCCCTCTAATATTTTCTGTAAGTTTGGTTTGGCTTTTACATATTCCCTTAATTTATGTTTATCTGGAAATGACCTTATTTCACCATCATATTTGAACGAGAGTTTTGCAGGATATATTGTTCTTGGCTGGCAATTTTTTCCTTTCAAGATTTTATATATGTCATCCCATTGCCTTCTTGCCTGCCTTGTTTCCACCAAATAATCTGAGCTTAGTCTTATTGTTTCTCCTCTGTATGTGACTTCTTGTTTTTCACGAGCTGCTGTTAGGATTCTTTGTTTGTCTTTGGTTTTGGTGAGTGTGATTATGATATGCCTTGGTGATTTTTGGGGGGTTCTGTCCTATATGGGGTTCGTTGAACTTCTTGGATGGACAGCTTTTCATCTTTCATGATATTGGGGAAGTTTTCTGTGAGCAGTTCTTCAACGATCCCCTCTGGGTTTTCTGTTTTCTCCCCCTGTTCTGGAACTCCAATAACTCGAAAATTTTTGCTTTTGATTGTATCCCACATAACTGTCAGGGTCTCTTCATTTTTCTTTGTTTTTTTTTTTTTCTGAGTTTTCCTCAGTGTTGTATCCAAGAGTTTGTCTTCAGTTCCACTTACCCTGTGTCCCACTGTTTCAAATCTGCTTCTCAGCCATTCTATGACACCGTCCATTTCTGAAATCTTGTTGTTTATCTTTTGGATTTCTAATTGTTGTTTTTGTATAATTTCTAGTTGTGTATTTATTTTGGCTTCTTGTTCCTGCATTATTTTCCTGAATTCTTCCAATTTTTTGTCTGTATTTTCCATGAATTTGTCTTTTTTTCCTAATTTTTGTCTGCTTTTTGCTTCAGCTTTTGCAGAATTCTGAGTATTAGAGATTTGAATTCCCTATCAGGTAGTTCTAGTGCCTTTTCTTCCACTGGAGAGTCATCTAGTGTTTTATTTTGGATGCCTACTGGAACCATCCTGTCCTGTTTTTGTAAATGTTTTGATATTGTCTGCTGTCTTCAGGGCACTTAGTAGTTATTTTTCTCGTTTTTTGATTGTAGATTTTTTTGTTTCATCCCTTTTTTTTTTTTGGCTATGTCTGATCAGGCAGGCTGTGTGTTCTTTGTTGTTTGGTTGTCTGTGGGCACAATACTTTTCACCTCCTTCTCCAATTGGCAGGGTCAGTCACTCAGATATGGTATGGCAGGGTAGCTGTAAAGGAGTTACTGGGACGGGTTGTTTATGGCACTTACTACAGCTACCACAGCGTGTCGGTAATCAGTGCAGGGTAGGTTCCAGTAGGCCGTGCCTGTGATGCTTTTTGGTGTGATGTTAAGTGCATGGTGCAGGTAGTCAGGATGTAGCGGGGAGATTGTTATGTGTGGTGCTAAGATGTATATGGGAGAGAGGAGAGAGGAACAGGAGCCAAAAACATACAAACAAACAAAAAAGAATGCTAGGGGAGCATGCCTTTGGAGTGGAGAGATGAGAAACTATGAAATGAAGAAAAACAAAAAGGGGAAGAGGAAGAAAAAAAAGAAAAGAAAAGAATGAATAAATAAAAATCGGAAAGGGAAAAGAACAGCAAAGTTCCCAGGGATCCCACCAGTGTGGCTATGTGGTCTGGGGAAGTTGTTCTCAGGTGTTGCAGTACAGACTGGCTAGAAGGTGTAGAGGTATACAACGCCAAGTATTTAGGGAACAGAAAGAGAAGGAAGACAGAGAGACAAGAAACTGAGTAATGAAGAATGACAAAAAGGGAAAAAGAGGGACAAGAAAACAACACAAATTAAAAAAAAGAACAAGAACAAGAAAAGCCCCCCAAAAAACAGAAAAAAAAACAACGAAAAAAGAAATGCGCTCAGGGATCCCTCTGCACATCTGTGCAAGCTGAGGAAGTAGATTCCAAGCCACACAGTACCGCCTGGCCAGATCGGGCTCCCAACACAAGAAAAAGAAAAGAAAACAAACAAACAATTCAAAACAAACAAATGAACAAAAGCCCTGGGATCCCACCAGTGTGGCAGCCCAGACTGGGAAGCAGCTCCACACTCGAACAGAGTTCTGCAGCCCCTCAGGAAGAAGCAAAGATGGTGCACAGAGCCAGGTATTTGAGCTAAAGGAGTGGGAGGTGGTGAGAGCTTAGGAAGAAATCAAAAGAAGCGGAAAAATCAACACCAGCAGCCAACAAATGGCACTCAGAGAGCTGGCCCGTTCGGGTGGGTGGAATCCAAGCAGCCGGTGCTTCCCAGACAAGAGATTGTGTCCGCGGGAAGCAGAGGAGGCCGAGTGGGGGTGAAGAAGGGTTGGGGGTGGGAAAGCGTATATCGCAAATTTCCGGTTGTTTTGTCTCCTGCTGGAAGTTCCATGAAGCTGCTTTCTTGTACCCCCCGTTTGCTGGTCTCCCAGAAATAGCTCTTTTTTTAACAAATATAAGAAGGAAACTGAGATACAAGTAGAATAAATTAATTATTGTAATTTGAAAGATCATTTGTTTGAATAAAGGCATTATGTTAATATAGACACCATTAGTCACTGTTAGATTATTGTAAAGCTTCATGAACTAGTATTATTTTATTATTATTATCCATAGTGCTAATATTTATTGAGACCCTATGTCATGGCAAATACATACTAAATACTGTATTTTACAGTGATTAGTAAAAATGTCATGATCTTTGTTTTCATATATATTAAAATTTACTACAACTACAAGTAAACAGGTAAATAATTGCAATTGGAATATTTGCTATGAAATAACTTCTTAAGATACCGTTTTAAAGACTAACAAGTAGGTAGAGTTTGACTAATGAAAATTGCTACTCAAGGAAGATTTCTCTGAGAAAGTGACCTTTAAGTCTAAATCTGAAAAGGCAAAGAAATCAGACAGGAAAGAGTTTGTGTGGTGGTAGGAAGAGAGCTTCGATAGCATATCAAGCAAGGAATAACATAGACAGATGTAGTCATTATTTAAGAATTTGACATTTTCGAAGAATTGAAAGAAGGCCCATAGAGCTAAAGCACAGCAGTGAACAAGGAGTGTGCCTGAGGTGAGATTGCTGAGTTAGGAGAGCACCATGTAATCAGATCCTTGTGGTCGAACTAAGGAGTGCTGGCTCATTCTCAGTAAAAGAAAGACATTGCGTGTTTTAAGCATGAGAGTGACATTTTTGATGTTATGTTTTATAAGCCTCCGTGGTGCATGGAGATAAGAAATAGAGGCTTGAAAAAGGGAAAGGAACTTAGCAATTGGAACGGTGAATACATTTGAGATACATTTCAGAGTTGTGACAATAAGGAAAGCAATATAATAAAATAATGTTATGTCTTTAATGTTTTGGAAGATTGTAATGTCATTTACAGAGAAGAGAAAGACTGAGAATATCAGGTTTGTAGAGAGGAATTCATCAGTTGTTTTTACTGTTGTTTATTTAATCTTAAAAAGTATTTAACTGTGAAATGTTTCATTGCATCCAAATGAAGATTAAAGCTATAAATTGAAATTTGGCCATACTGGAAACTGGGTTAAGAGGGGGGAAACTAGAATTAAAACAGAAATCACAATTTGTAAAATATCTCCTGACTCACAAGACCAATAAACTGTTCCAGACAGGCCATAATGTATGTCACAAATTATACAAACTCAAATACTTTTTAACACCCATTCTTTAAGGCCTATGTTTCCAAGATCAGTTCACAGATAAATTGATAGAAGAGTAACACTGTATGGACCACTATGCTTTCAAAAGATAAATTCAAAAATTTCAAATGAAATTTCTAGCTATATGTTAGGTTTCAAATATTGATCACTTTCTGTTTGGCCCATCCAAAGACATTTGACTGTGTGGATCAAAACAAATTATAGATAACATTGTGAAGAATGGGAATTTCAGAACACTTACTTGTGCTCATGAGGAAATCTCTATATTGGCCCCAAGGCAGTAATTCAAACAGAACAAGGGGATACTTCATGGTTCAGAATTTGAAAAGGTGTGTATCCTTTAACCTTACTTATTCAGTATGCATGCTGAACAAATAATCTGAGAAGCTGGACTGTCTGAAGAAGAAGGTGGCATCAGGACTGGAGGAAAACTCCTTAACAAACTGTGATATACAGATGACACAATCTTGCTTGCTGAAAATGATGACAACTTGAAGCACTTACTCATGAAGGTCAAAGACTTCTGCCTTCAGTATGGATTACACCTGAATGTGAAGAAAATGAAAATGTTCACTTCTGGACTGATAAACAACTTGATAAATGAAGAAAAAATTGAAGTTGTCAACAATTTAATTTTACCTGGATCAACAATAAATGTTCATGGAAGAGCAGTCAAGAAATCAAAAGACGTATTATATTGGCAAATCTAATGCAAAAGACCTTTTTAAAGTGCTAAAAATCAAAGGTGTCACTTGGATGACTAAGGTATGCCTGACCCAAGCCATGGTATTTTTCATCACCTTATATGAATAGGAAAGCAGGACAATGAAAAAGAAAGATTAAATAAGAATAGATTAACTAGAACTGTGGTGTTGGCAAAGAATATTGAATATACCACGTTCTGCCGGAAGAACTAACAACTGTCTTAGAATAAATATGACCAGAACGCTCCTTAAAAGCAAGTATGGTTGAGACTTGAACTTGCTTAATTTGGACACATAATCAGGAAAGACCAATAGCTGTAAAAGGACACCATGTTTGGTAAAGTACAGGGTCAGGGAAAAGGAAGGAAACCTTAACTGGGATGAATTTACACAACTGCCACGACCATGACTCAAATGTGTCAATGATCTTGAAGGTGGCACAGGACTGGTCAGTGTTTCATTCTGTTATACATTAGGTGGCTGTGAGTCAGAGCTGACCCAATGGCAACTAACAACCACAACAAAGGATAAAATCCAGCAATCTCATTTCTGTAAGTACTTGTTACAGAATGAATTGTATCCTCTCAAAAGTAAATTGAACTTCTCACTCCTAGTACTTGTTTGGAAATAAGATCTTTTAAAATATCATCAGTTAAGTTAACATGAAGTTATTCTGGAGGAGATTGGGTCCTAATCCAATATGAGTGCTGTGCTTATAAAAGAAAAAAAGCAGAAAGAGAGAGACAGAAAAAGGATTCCATATAATGCTGAAGTTATAAGCTAAGGAATGGCTGGAGCTACCAGAAAATAAGTAACAAAAAACAACAAACAACAACCAGAAACTAAGAGGAAGACATGGAAAATTCCCTTTCAAAGGCTCACAAGGAATAAACATGACCAATTCCCTGATGTCAGACTTCCAGATTCCAGAACTGTGAAACAATAAATTTTTGTTGTTTAAAACCACCTGCTTTGGAGTACTTTTTTTTTTTTTAATAGCAACCCTAGGAAACTAATACAGCCCGCTTTTTGAGACCCCTTCATTTCCCATAGTGTCTATTTTTCCTTTGTGCACCATGTTAATGAACCTAGCACTGTTTAATTTCAGATGTGTTTTATAGGTCTTTGGACAATGGAACTTATGAAAAGTATATAATTTAATTCACAAGCTTGGAACTTAGAAGAATTGATCCGGTGTTGAATATAGCGTAATCATATGGGTAGTAGGTAAGGCCATGGGCTGGAGGAAATCACTATGAGGGAGAACAAGAAGAGTTAATAATATGGAATCATGGCAAATAAAAAGGAGAGTATTTCAGAAAGAAGAATATAATCAATGACTCAGTATGCTAATAAGAGTGACAAACGTTGTTGAGTGCATGTGTGGAAAACAGACTGAAGAGATACAATGAATTGTGTTGAAGCATAGTAGACAGAATATGTAGACAATATTCTCCAAGATGGCTTTTGGGGAAACACGAGAGTGGTATTAGGTGGATGTAGAGTCATGTGACATTTCAGGGATTTAAGTATGTTTGTATGCTGATGGGATATGGTTTAAGATGCAGGGGACTAAAAGAATTGTACAATGAGCTAAGTTTTATTTTTTAAAAAAAGGTGACCTTTAATGCAATCTAAGACACAAAGCTGGTGGTTTCTCTTTTTGATAGAAGGAATCCTGCTTCAATTATAAGAGAAGGCAAGGAAAAGACAAGTGCAATTACAGATAGTTTTTGAGATGGAGATATGAGACATATTCTTCCTTTCCTTATTCCTTCCTTTCCTCCTTCCCTCCTTTCTTTCTGACTTTCTTTCAACATTGTGTGTGTATGGAGGCAGAAGTTAATAGATATCAGAAGTTCAAAGAAAGATGAGATATTATGAAATTGCTTTCCAGAAGAATTTGTTTAGCTTCCTAGTGAAAATTAATAATATTTCCAGGCACTATAAAGAGAATATTTGAGATTATACCATTGAAATGTAATCAATATACCCAATTTATTTTCTTCCAGGATCTTTCAACAATTTGTGTGACAGCACAGAGAAAGAAGATAAGAAATCAATTCAGGAAAAGAATATCATAGAGCTTATTGTAGTAGTCCAAGTGAGACAGGGTGAACTGTGGTGATTGTAATATATATGGGAAAATTGAAAGATTTGCATAATCAAGGCAAATTAAATAAGACTTGATTATTGATTAGATGTATAGTAGGGGAAGGAGTAAAGTTAAGAATGTTATTAGATTATTAGTTGAGTCACCTTGCTTGGGGGACTCTGCTATTCACTTTGATAGTGAGGACTCTGCTATTCACTTTGATAGTGAACAATATTGAAGGAGGTCAGTATTTGATGAGTTCTGTTTCAGCAATACTGAGCTTGAATAAAATGTGTTAAGTAGCCAGTTATATGTTTAACATAAATGTTTATTTAAACAATAAATACTGAGAATCTGCTAAGGCCATTTGTGTTATATGAACTGAATATACAGTAAGAAATAAAACAGACAAATTCTCTGTCATAATATAGCATATATTCCAGTGACTCCAGGTTTTAAAACAATTTTGAGTTATAGATAAAAAAAGTAAGCGATATCAAAATGAAATAATGAAAAATTGCATTGTAAGAGAATGTAATATGCCAGGAAAAGATTACAGAATGTAAAGAGAGGAGGATTACAAATAGGATCATGAAGATTACCAATATTTAAGAGTAAGAAAGATGAAAAGAAGCCTTCAATGTGATTGAAAGACACATCCAGAGATAGAGAATAAAAATTTAGTGGGATATATTATCCCTATTATTGCTTTGTTGGGCACCGTTGAGTCGCTCCAATTCATGTCAACTTTGTGTGTGCAAAGTAGAACTCTTCCATCAAATTTTCAAAGCTGTGAACTTTCAGAAGAAGATCACCAAACCTGTCTTCCAAGGTATTTCTGGATGGGTTTGAACGACCACCGTTTAATCTAGTATTAAGTGCTTAACAGTTTGTGCCACCCAGGGACTCCATACTATTCCTAAAATCAAAAACCCATTGTGGTCAAATCGATTCTGACTCATAGAACCCTACCTTTTTCAAAACCCAGTTATTTTCTGCTTTGAATTTTTTTGTTGGTATCATGTGTTTTCATTAATGGAAGTATGGTGAATCGCTGAGTGTTGTTGAATTTTTGGTAGGTAATGTGAATTTTTTTTTCCCCCATCCAACAATCCTAGCCTCCAACTTTCAAGGGACACATTTCTGAATCGACCCAACAGCAATGGGTAATTCTACACAAGAAGCCCCCTAGAGTCCAGATGGACGTATTGTGTCTCAAAGAAAATTTTTCAAAATTTCTATTTCTTCTACCAAAAATGCACACACTTCATGCAACACTCTGTAGAAACAATAATTTGTGGCACATGCCTGTTTTATTTTTTTTTTCAGTTTCAAACAGTCATAGAGGCTTCTGCACTGTGGCATCATGCGCTATCAGTGACAAAGCAGCTTCCCAATAAACCTGAGAGGTGGAAAAAGTGGGTGGGCAACCATATATCCCAACAGTCATGAAAGGGCTATAGGACAGAGTAGAACTGCCCCATTGGATTTCCAAGGCTATAATCTTTATGGGAGCAGACTGCCACATCTTTCTCCCATGGAGTGGCTAGTGGGTTTGGACAGCCAACGTTTCAGTTAGCAGCTGAGTGCTTAACCACTGTGCACCAGGACTCCTTACATTATCCCTAGACATCATTATAAGTAACTATTACAGAATGCTGCTTATGGAGCTGAAGTGATTACAAATTAAATATATGATTTGAATTCCTATGGTGATCATTAATAATTCTTGTGATAGCAAGTTGCCAGGAGTCATAACATGTGTAAGATTGGGATGGCTGAAGAACTAATTTGATGGTGAATGAGTTTGAACTAAATGTTTTTAGGGGGGTAGCGGCAAGTGAAATAAGCTAGAGTATATGTAAATGTCAGTGGTGGAGAACCAGCAGAAAAAGATAAAACTGGGAAAAGATAAGATAATTTCCTCTGAGGTGAAGAGTCCCCAAAAAGTCTGAAAGAAATGAGAGTCAGAACCAAAACTGCCATGGTAAGACAGAGATGGACTCACTCCTTTCATTTTGACAGGAGGCAATGAAGAAAATATGTGTGCAGCTGTAGACACACATGAATACTGTGGGAAAAGGGCAACAGAATTCACATCTAATAGTTTCGTAATTCTCAGAATATTACACTGCAAGTTAATAATGTGAGGGTAAAGGAATGGTAATGTATTTAGATATTTGAGGGACATGGAGATTTAAAATTAATTATTCAGAAAATCTGGCAATCTTCTCTAGTAAAGATTACTGCCTAGGAAACCCTTTGGAGTAGTTCTCTTCTGTCATATAGGGTTTGACTCAAGGGCATACAACAACAACAAGCATTTAAAAAATGGTACCATGTATAACCAGAGATATGTGAGAATACAGTAATATTGATACTAAATTATCCATTAATTTATGGTTATAACACTTACTGGAAGTGTGATTTCTTCATTTTAAGGTATTTTCAAGACAGTGGTTGAAATGGTGATGATAGCGCCTATGGAGATAAGAGTGGGATGTGAAAAAAAGATGAGAGGGTATATAGAGAGTCAATTATTCCACATTTAAGATCCAAAAATCTTTGTAAAAAAACCTTCTTTACAGGACTTATCACATATATTTGTATTAGAATAAGACAGGTTCTGCTTCAGTAATAAAAGCAAACCAGCAAAGAAACAAACAAAATAAAACCTCAAAAATCTCAGCAGATTAACAAACTGAGATTTATTTCTTGCTCATATGATAGTCTAATTGTTGCTTAATGAGTGTCTTGGTTATCTAGTGCTGCTAGAACAGAAGTACCACAAGTGGATGGCTTTCACAAACAGAAATTTATTCTCTCAGAGTCTCGTAGGCTACAGGTTCAAATTCAGGGCATCAGCTCCAGGAGGCTTTCTCTCTCTGTCAGCTCTGGAGGAAGGTCCTTCTCATCTATCTTCCCGTGGTCTAGGAGCTTCTCTGCACAGGAAACTCAGGTCCAAAGATCACGCTCTGCTCCCAGTGCTGCTGTCTTTGGTGGTATGAGTTCCCCTATGTCTCTCTGCTTGCTTCTCTCTTTTATATCTCAAAAGAGATTGCCTTAAGACCCAACCTAATCTTATAGATCTCATCAACATAACTGCAACTAATCCTATCTCATTAACATCATAGTGACAGGATTTACAACACATAGGAAAATCACATCAGATGACAAAATAGTGGACAATCACACAATACTGGGAATCATGGTCTAGCCAAATTGATACACATATTTTTGGGGGACACAATTCGATCCATAACAATGGGTAACGATTGATATGGAAATTCAAGAAGCAAAGCTCTTTCCAATCTGTGTTTCCACTGACCACCACCCCCCCCACCCAAGGAACTATTCAGTCTTTCTCTAGATCATCTGTATTCAGCTGGCCATTTTACAAAGGGACAATGAGACAAGGATATCATGGGAGAATCTGGCAGAGAAAATGACATGTACATCACTCGTGTCCATATTACATTGGCCAGAATAAATCTTATGTCTCTAACCTAAATGCAATCTTCCTGGATACCCAGGAGGAGCAAATGGAAAGACAAGTATCTAGATAGCCCCAACCATAGTAAACTACATTCAAACTGTATGTGTCTCATCATCTTGGTGTTGAACATCTTAAGGTCAGGAACATTATTATTTTCCTTTAAGATGATCATTACGTTAGAAGCAAGTGCAGAGAAAGATAAGTTTCCGATCATAATAAACAGTGATGTGTCATAACTAAGTTATGAAATGTTACAGGAATTGAGAGAAAGAATTGATTTAGAAATAAGCTAATTTTTCCCATTTGCTATATATCTTGAATGAAAAGGGAAATTTTGATAAAATGTGACTTCAGAGAAATAGAGTTTATTAAGAAAAGTGAGATCTCTTAATAAAAGATGAATGCCGATGGTTAATTTTTTAATTGGATTAATTTAAATAAATACATGCATAATAATAAAAATCTCAATATAATTTCACTTAGAAGGTACAGCGATTAGGTAAAGAGAATTTTGATTTTCATGGCTTTTTAAATTCACAAGAGCTGTAAAATTTTAAAAAATCACATTAATTCTTCATAAAATTCACGAATAAATTTAACACTACACATGAAATGTAATTAAATGTGAATAGAAATAATTCATTTCACACAAGAATATAAAATTTGCATTAGTCATTCATCCTGTACTAGACTCCTTTGGTATAAAATATCTGGTTGTCTGACTTTGAAGAGTTGAGCTTAACATAAGTCACCGTTCATCTTGAATAATAATGGAATATATGTATGTACTAAAGGCTAACAGGATCTATATATGTGCCCATTTTTCTATATTTCTAAATGGATAGATTTAGGTCTTGTATATTTGCTTTAGGCATGCTGACTTCATGCACTCTAATAAAAAAAACTAATGCATGAAAAAAGTCAGCATGCACCACTTCATCCTCAGTTTTCAAAGCATTTCTCTGACTTATGATGCTTATTAGAGTATCAAGGGAGGTCAGTTTTCAAAAGTGACCACGTATATGTGTACACAAATCCTAAATTCATGTTTGTAATGGGCCATTAAGAGCACAAAATGGATAATCACACCATAGATACCTACATACATATGTGAATATTTGATTTGCAAAACACAGTTGGCTTCTATTTTTAGACAGTAGAGGTATGTTACTGCTCAAATGCACTTAAAATTAATCCAATGTATAGAATATTTCAGACTAAATGATAAAATTATTAATGCTTCTTTTGACTATTATTCAATCTTATCTTATAGATAGATATTAGACATAGTACAACTTGTTGTTGTTGTTAGGTGCCCTCAAGAAAGTTCTGACTCATAGCAACTCTATGTACAAAAAAACAAAATGCTTCCTCTCCTGCACCATCCTCACAATTGTTGCTATGTTTAACCCATTGTTACAGCCACTGAGTCAGTCCATCTCATTGAGGGTCTTCCTCTTTTTTGCTGACCCTCTACTTCACCAAGCATGATGTCCTTCCCTAGGAACTGGCCCCTCCTAATAACATGTCCAAAGTAAGTGAGACAACTCATGCCATCCTCGCTTCTAAAGAGAATTCTAGCTGTACTTCTCTCAAGACAGACTTGTTTGTTTTTCTGGAAGCCCATGGTATATTCAATATTCTTTACCAACACAATAATTCAAACGCATCAATTTTACTTACGTTTTCTGTATTCATTGTCCAATTTTCACATGCATATGAGGTGATTGAAAATACGATGGCTTGATCAGGCGTAACGTACTCCTCAAAGTGACACCTTTGGTTTTCAACACTTTAAATAGCTCTTCCACAATAGATTTGCCCAATGCAGTATGTCCTTTGATTTCTGACTGCTGCTTCCGTGGGTATTGATTGTGGATCCAAGTAAAATGAAATCCTTGGCAACTTCAATATTTTCTGTTTGTCATGATGTTGTTTATTGGTCCAGTTGTAAGGATTTTTGTTTTCTTTATGTTGAGTTGTAATCCATACTTCAAGTCCTCTTTACTTTAAGCAAGCAAAGGTTGTCACAAGCATGTCACAGGTTGTTAACGAGTCTTCCTCCGATCATGATGCCATGTTCTTCTTCATATAGTCCAGGTTCTTGGATTACTTGCTTGGCATGCAAAATGAATAAGTATGGTGAAAAGATACAAACCTGACACATACCTTTTCTGATTTTAATCCATGTGTTATCCCCTTGGAGTCCTGGTGGTGCAGTGGTTAAGAGCTCAGCTGCTAACCAAAAGGAAGGCAGTTCAAATCCACCTTGGAAACCCTATGGGGAAGTTCTTCTCTGTCCTATAGGGTCGCTATCAGCTAAAATCGACTCAATGGCAACAGGTTTTTGGTTTAGTATTGCTTTGTTTTGTACAAACAACTGCCTCTTGGTCTATGTGCAGGTTCCACGTGAGCACAATTACGTGTTCTGAAATTTCTCTTCTTTGCAAAGTTATCCATAAGTTGTCATAATTCACACAGTCAAAAGCCTTTGTATAGTCAATAAAATACAGGTAAACATCTTTCCGGCATTCTGTGCTTTTAGCCAAGATCCATCTGACATCAGCAATGATATCTCTCGTTTCACATCCTCTTCTGAATCCTGCTTGACTTTCTGGCAGTTTCCTGTTAATGTACTGCTGTAACTTTTTTCGAATTATCTTCAGCAAAATTTTACTTGCTTGTGATATTAATGATATTGTTCAATAATTTCAGCATTCTGTTGGATCAACTTTTTTTGGAATGGGCATGCATATGAATCTCTTGCAGTCATTTTTCCATGTAGCTGTGTTCCAATTTTTTTTGCATAGACAAGTGAGAGTTACTAACATTACATCAGTTTATAGAATCATTTCAATTTGTATCCCGTCAATTCCTACAGCCTTGTTTTTTGCCAGTTCTTTCAGTACAATCTGGATTTCTTCCTTCAGTAATATAGGTTTTTTATCATGTTCTACTTCAGAAGAGTTTTAACATTGACCTGCTCTTTTCGATATAGTGTCTGTGTATTCTCTTTATCTTGTTTTGATGCTTCCTGAGTCATTGAATCTTTTGTCCTTAGAGTCTTTATATATTGCAACTAGAGGATTGAATTTCTTCTTGAGTTATTTCAGCTTGAGAAATGTTAAGCATGTTCTTCCTTTTTGGTTTTCTAACTCCAGGTCTCTGCACATTTCGTTATAATACTTTGTCTTCTTGAGCCAACCTTTGAAATCTGCTGTTCAGCTCTTTTACTTCACTAATTCTTCCATTCGCTTTAGCTACTCTACATTCAAGAGTAAGTTTCAGAGTCTCTTCTAACATACGTTTTTATTTTTTCTTTCTTTCCTGTGTTTTTAATGACCTTTTACTTTCTTCATGCATGATATCTTTGATGTTATTCTGCAACTCATGTGGTCTTCAGTCACTAGTGTTCAATGCATCAAATCTATTTTTGAGATGGTCAGATGTCATTTTGAGTACTAAAGTGTGCCTGACCCAAGTCATGGTATTTTCAATTGCCTTATATGCATGTGAAAGCTGAACAGTGAATCAGAAGACTGTAAACAAAGGAAGGCAAAAGAAGAATTAACACCTTTGAATTATTGTGTTGGCAAAGAATATTGAATACACCATGGACTGCCAGAAGAACTGACTAATCTATCTCAAAGAAGTACAACCAGAATGCTCCTTAGAAGTGAAGATGGTCAGAGTTCATCTAATCTACTTTAGACATGTTTTCAGGATGTATCAGTCCCTGGAGAAGAACAACATTCTTGGTAAAGTAGAGGATGAATGAAAAAGAAGACCCTCGTGATCATTTGAGTTGTATGTTAACCCGGTGGGGTCAAGTTTCTCAGTGGTTTATTAGTTATGATGTAGTTTTACAGTCATATAATGATGTAATCAGTTCTGTGATGTGATATAATGTGATCTTCTCCATGATGGGATCTAGTGTGAGCAGCTGATCAGTTGAGAAGGAGTTTCCTTAGGGATGTGGCCTGCATCCAATATAGGTCAATTTTCTGGCAAGGCTCTCAGCTACTCTGTAGCTTACAGCTGGTTCCTTTCATCTGATTTCTTGGGACTTGAGCTAACACCTTACCTGCCAATTTTGGAATTCATCAGGCTCCACAGTCTGTGACCAGAAGTCTGCCAGCTTACCTCCCTATCCCGGATTTGTCAGCCTTTGCAGTCTGTGAGCCAGAGGCCTGTTGTCTGACCTGCCAATTTTGAGTTCACTAGCCTCTTCAGCTACATGAGTCAGGAGCACCTCCAGCCTGACCCACAAACTTTGGGCTTTTCTACAACCTACTTTTCTACAACCACATGAGCTATTTCCTTGATATAAATCTCTTGATAGATAGATAGATGGATAGATAGACAGACAGACAGACGCTTCACTGGTATTGCTTCCCTAGAGAACCCAGCCTAAGACAACCGCCAAAAAGATAACTTGACACAGTGGCTGTCAACAAGGGGCTTAAATGTAATGTTTGTGAGGATGGTGCAGAATTTGTAGTGTTTAGTTCTGTTGTATATAAGGTTGCTATGAGTCAGAATCGACTCAATGGCACCTAATAATAACAACAAGTGATATGTTAACTTTTATGAAATAGGCTATATTCAATTTTCATTTTGCAGAAGAAAAGTGCAAGAATGTGATAAAGTTAAGCTTTGGGATTTCTGTTTTATCTTGTTTTTCTGTGTTTTAAGAAAACTTCTATTTTAGTATAATGTATTTGACACTATCAAACAACTTCAAAACTGACATATTTAATGTATCATGAAATGTAATGATTTTCAGCAAATCTAAGAACACAATACATTTTATAATCTATGGATAAGATAAAACTACATCTTATATTGGTATGAGCTATAGAATTATAGTTGAAAAATAGTAATTTCAAGATAGACAATTTTTCTTGTATGCTCAGAGAAGCAGAATTATCTTTGATGAATCTAAAATGTATTTCTTTTCATGAAACATTAGTTTTTCTGTTATCTCACAATATTCTCATATGGATAGCAATAAAAAAACATCTTATGAAGAGCAAGGAAAAAACTAAGTAAAGTTCTGTAGTGTTTTGATATTATTTTTAATAATGGTTTCCTCAAAAACACCAATTTTGAGTGAGATATATATATCCACTATGACTACATTTTTATCTGCAGTTGAATGATTACTAACTGACCATAGACCAATAATTGAAATATATTATCGATATAAGTAAATCTATGCAGGTTCACATTATAGGCTACTAAGTGTTGTTTCCAGTTAAAAGTTCGATAAACTAGGCTCCTTTATATTTAAAATCTACTTCACAGTGCTTCTCTTGGTTATATTGAATTAGTAGATGCAAATCATTTTAACTCCAAGAAAAGCAACATTATTTTTACATTACACTTTAGCTGTTCCATGCACACCTACAATGTGTGACTCTATCTGCTTAGCTCTTTCTTATGTATTATCTAAGTTTTTTTTTTAAACTACTGTTCATTCTTATCCCCATGTTACAGGTACAACCTGAGGCTCAGGCTCAGACAACT
Source organism: Trichechus manatus latirostris (assembly GCF_000243295.1). Classification (NCBI taxonomy): domain Eukaryota; kingdom Metazoa; phylum Chordata; class Mammalia; order Sirenia; family Trichechidae; genus Trichechus; species Trichechus manatus. Next base: position 93,156 of record NW_004444293.1, on the reverse strand, counting down.
ACGTAAGTTATTCATTACTAGAAAGCAAACAATAAGCTGATCTGAGAATTTGAATCAAAGGCCCAAAGCATCTTTTTCTCCACCAGAGTCCCTTTAAACTCCTTTCACCAGTTCTGTAAATTCATCCCTAAAGTTCTGTGTGTTTTATTTCTAGTAGCTTCCTGTACATCCTTACTAAGAGAGCTGCTCCTCGACTGCTGTAGCTACTTTCATCAGAATGCCCTGAGAGCAGAGAGTGTCCAGCATAGGTGGAGGGTGTCTTTTAAGAAAGTCGAGAGGGACTAGCAAAAACGTCTAATTCATACTCTAGAGGTTTTCCCAGTGTTGTGGATTGAATTGTGCGCCCCGTCCCGCCTGCAAGTAAGTGTTGGAGTCATGATTCCTATACTTGTGGATGTAAATTTATTTGCAAATAGTGTTTTCTTTGTTATAATGAGGTCATACAAGTATAAGTGTGTCCTAAACCTAATCACTTCTGAGTTATAAAAAGAGCAGATTAGACATAGATCCAAGTACAAACAGGGGGAAACACAGACTCCATGTGAAGACCTACAAGGAACCGAGGAACTCCGGGACTACAGAAGCCGAAAAAGCCCAGGATCTTAAACCAGGCAGACAGAAAGAGACCCTTCCCCTGGAGTTGGTGTCCTAAATTCTGACTTCCAGCCTCCTGAAGTGTGAGAAAACAAGTTTCTGTTCTTAAAAGCCACCCACTGTGGTGTTCCTGGTACAGCAGAAGTAGGAAACTCAGAACCCAGGACCAGGCTGAGACTTCACCCAAAATTACAATCTTCCTTTGTGTCTTTCCCTTCCCTATCCTGTTTTCTCAAGTTACTTATTGGTTTCTCCTGGCAGAACCTACTTACAAAAAAATCCCTTGTACCTGGATCCATATCCTGGGCTGTGCACATAGAGAATAATAACCACCTGGAGAGATTGTTAAGCACGGGTTCCCAGGTACCATTCCTAGAGACTCCGATTAAGTAGGTCTGGAGGAAGCCTGAGAGTCTGCACTTCTTACAAGCTCTGAGTTGAGGTTGATTATGAAGTTCCATGGCCCACACTTTGATACCTCCTTTCTACAGAACTTGACCTAAGATAATGTCATAAAGGCATGATTTTGTAACTTAATCATGAATCAAAATCTTCTGTGGGTCTTGTGAAAATACAATATCAGGCCCTTTCTTTATAATTTTCTATATGTCACCAAATAGATTGTATCTTCAAGTCTACCATGTTTTCAAAATTTATCTTAATAGTTGAAATGCTTCATTTAAGCTTTTAAATGTGACAATGACATTTTATGTCATAAAATGATTTTATAAATTTTAAAATTTAAAATGTTTTTGTAGTAAAATCTCATCATGGTAATCATTTTTCTATCCCAGTTGTAGTTACTAAATCATCAGTTACTGATGAAGATCAAAGACTCCTGCCTTCAGTATGGAGTACACCTCAACATAAAGAAAACCAAAATCCTCACAACTGGACCAATAAGCAACATCATGATAACTGGAGAAAATATTGAAGTTTTCAAGGATTTCATTTTACTTTGGATTCACAATCAACACCCATGGAAGCAGCAGTCAAGAAATCAAATGACTTATTGCATTGGACAAATCTTCTGCAAAAAGACCTCTTTAAAGTGTTTAAGAGCAAAGATGCCACTTAGAGAATTCAGGTATGCCTGACCCAAGCCATGGGGTTTTCAATCGTCTCATATGCATGCGCAAGCTGGGCAATGACTAAGGAAGATGGAAGAAGAATTGATGCCTTTGAATTACTGTGTTGGTGAAGAATACTGAATATACCGTGGACTGCCAAAAGAATGAACAAATCTGTCTTGGAAGAAGTACAACCAAAATGCTCCTTAGAAGCGAGGATGGCAAGAATTCATCTCAAGTACTTTCGACCATCCAGGAGGGACCAGTCCCTGGAGCAGGACATCATGCTTGGTAAAGTGGAGGGTCAGTGAAAAAGAGGAAGACCCTCAAAGAGATGGATTGCCACAGTGGCTGCAACAATGGGCTCAAGCATAGCAATGATCACGAGCATGGAGCATGGCACAGGACCTGGCAGTGTTTCCTTCTGTTGTACATAAAACCACAATGAGTTGGAACTGACTCGACGGCACCTAACAAAAACAACAAATCACTTAGAAGATCGATACCTTATTTTTCACTTGGAAAAATATTGTATATTTTCATATGGTAGTGGATGGTACTTTGCTGAGAGTGTGGATTATGTGAAGAGGAGTAGGGAGAGAAACTTTTGAATTTGGCTGATTTTTGACCATACAAATTTTAGCACTTTTTGATATACATGCAGCTGTTTATAAACAATGGTAAGTATCATTCCTGATTACACTAATTTCTCTTGATATTTTTTCCAAATCCCTTTGAAAATTAATAGTGATTATTTTTCACACATTACCCATTATATAGAATTTGTCTTTATTCCTAAAATGGTAGACATTTTGAAAGGCATATGTTGTTGTTGCTAATTGCTATAGAGTCGATTTCTACTGATGGCAACCCCACGTGCATAATAGAAAACGAAACACCATATATGAACACACACACACACACACACACACACACACATACGCACAAATAAACACCCCCAAATCCAAACAAAAATAAAAATTAATGACTTTGTGTTAGGAAACAGACTGCCTTTAATACACTGATAGTTACAATGTTTAATTAAATTTATTGAAACAAAAATATTCTCTAAAATTCCTAAGGCAGATAATTATTATTTCAATAGAATAACACTATTCTGTAAATATTATTTGTATAAAAAGCTATAGAAGCCACTTGATTATTTCTTCCCAACATAATTTTAATACAGAAAAATGTTATGATAGCCTAATAGCTTTTCTAAAAGAAATAGCCATTATATATGAAAATTCAGGAAGGAGCCTACTAGCTAAAGAATTGATTAATTTAGCCAGTAATATGAGTTTTATTTGAAAACAGTCAGACTTTTCTGAACCTAAATTTAACATCTGATAGCTTAATATACTTGAAACTGTCAAGGTCAAGTATCAAATAAATGTTATTATTTGTTTTAGATAAGTAGAGTCAGTAAATGTATTAGTTATCTTTTTATCCATCTGCTATATTATTTATTCATGTGATATATTAGTGCAATTCATTAAAGGGTTCTATATATGCACAAATAATTTACAACACAAGAAATGAAGCAGATAAAAAAAGAACAACAGTGAAAACTTTACCCCAGAATTTCAATTTTATAGGAGCTTTGCCATATGACTCCTTTTTTGCTTCATTTAGGCATTCAAATGTGACATTGACATTTTATATCACAAAAAGCAATATTTCATTTTTAGGACAGGTCAAGGGATAGTAATGACAGATTTATGACCGTGCCAAGATCATTATAGAGATAAAATACAGCAGAATCTCAAGAAATCCTTAGTCAGCTCTTCTTATAGCCTGTACCTTACATCTTTGGAGGTGACTTTGATCTTAGTTACTCTCCAGAGCATCTCACCTCTTTGTCATGTTTTTTATAGAAAATTTCAGCATTGTGGAATTTTGAAAACCCTTTTTTGAAAAAAATTGCCCTTTAACTGTTACACCAGGGACAGACAAATGAGCTATTTGTTCCCATGTCCCATTTAAAGGCAAAGAATATACTGAAGGTACACCTAGGAGGATATAAGGGGCCAGAATGCACTGAGCTGGAAGTAATATGCCACGAGGAAGTGGGTGAAACACAGTTTTTTTCTGAAAGAACTTATTATTAGTCATTTTGCAATGACAAACTAGTGTTTGATAACTAAATATATTTTATTTTCAATAATATATTTGTGTAATTTCTAAATGATACCTAATTACTAAATAACTAATTCACATTTTAAAATATGCATATTAAAAGAATAGGTATGTTTTGCCAAAAATAGGTGAATATATTGATTTGTTAACATGAAATACACTAGTTAACCAATTCTGTTAATCTTTCACAAAAATTCGTAGCTGAAAGCACACTGTCATGGTTTGAATTATGTCCCTCCAAAAATGTGTGTATCAATTTCACTAGGCCATGATTCCTGGTACTGTGTGATTTTCCTGTATGTTGTAAACCTGCCTCTATGATGTTAATGAGGGAGGAGGGGTGGCAGTTGTGTTAGTAAGGCAGGACCTGATCTACAAGACTGGATTGTGTCCTGAGGCAATCTCTTGAGATATAAAAGACAGAAGTGAGCAGTGAGACAGGGGGACCTCATACCATCAAGAAAGCAGTGCTGGGAGCAGAGCGCATCCTTCGGACTGGGGTCCCTGCGCCAAGAAGCTCCTAGTCCAGGGGAACATTGATGAGAAGGTCAACAGAGAGAAAAAGCCTTCCCCTGGAGCTGACGCCCTGAATTTGGACTTTTAGCCTACTTTACTGTGAGGAAATAAATTTCTCTTCATTAAAACCATCCACTTGTGGTATTTCTGTTGTAGCAACGCTAGATGACTAAGACACACGCTTACTTTTTTATATACTGCTTGTTATTTACCTTGCATCACCAGAAAATGTTCCAAATTTATGAATGTAGCATTAAGCAAACATATATTCATTCATTTGTTCAACATATGTATGTATGGATGTGTTTATGTTTATCCATACAATGCACTAATAGTGGTATGTGTCACATAAACGTAAGTTGAAAATGGATCTTGTTCTCAAGTAGCTTATAACTTAGCAAGTGTAATGTTATTGGGTGCCATCGAGTTGATTCTGGCTCATAGAGAACTTATGTGACCAGCTAGAACTGCCCCATAGGGTTTTCCTGGCTGTAATCTTTATGGAATCAGATTGCCAGGTCTTTCTCCTGCAGACCCACTGGGTAAGTTCAAACCACCAACCTTTTGTTTACCAGCCAAGAACTTAACCATTGCTCCATCAGGGCTCTCTAAGTATGATAGGACATATAAATAAAAACACATAATCAAATGCAAGGGTGATAACTGTCCTAATATTTTGAAAAGATGAAGTGTTACAAATTCTATTCTGCATCATCTCAAGTGTTGATTTTTGCATTCTTTATCTTTGATATTGTGATATATGATGAACATTTTATGTATGTGGTAGTAAAATCATTTGTATAATTAATCTATATTTGTCAGGATGTGTTTTGTTGCAAGTAACAAAAATAATGTGAAACTTTTACACGGGAGGACATTATTTGTCCTCAGACTAGCAGATGTCTTAGCACTTAAGAGTTGGATAGGATCTAAGCTCTGTAAAGAGCTGCATGCTAGGATTGAAACACTGATAGCAGAGATATTGTGGCCCACCATTCTCCTATTTCTCTCACTGAATCTGCTTTCTCTCTCTCTCTCTCTCTCTTTTTTCTTTCTTTCTTTACCCTTTACCTTCTGATCACTGTAGTCTTCTGGAATAAATATTGGGAAACTTAACTTCTAAAACATTTTGGAAGATCACTGTAAGTCTGAGTCCACTTGGCTTGGCTTGGATCAGTGGCCTACATTAAGTCTGATCACCAGTACCTGTGATTACCAGGAATTTAGGATGATATTGTACTTAATGATCCCATTTATGAACTTCCAGTAATGTGTCTTCTTGTTTTGATCCTGATTTTAATTTAGACTATTTTGAACTTCATTTATTATTATTGCTATTATTATTATAAGCAGTAATAATATTATTTCAGATAGTGGTGCAGTGGTTAGGAGCTCAGCTGCTAACCAAAAATGTCAGAAGTTCAAATCTACCAGTTGCTCCTTGGAAACCCTATGGGGCATTTCTATTCTGTCCTATAGGGTCACTATGAGTTGGAATCAACTTGAGGACAATGGGTTTAATGACATACATTTGGTACAAACTTCAAATACAGAAGGACATTTAACAAACTGCACCTCTCCCTCCTATGCTCACTACCAACCACCAAGCCTCCTTGACTGGAAGCAATCACTAATTAAATTCTTATGTATCTATCAAGTGTATTATAGGCTATAAAACCATACATATTCTTTTTAATTTTTGCATAAAGAGTAGTACACCAGATCTATTGTCTTTCCCTTGCTTGTCGTTTCCATTTACAATAAAAGTTGAAAATTATTCCTTATGGATGCATAAGATACTGTCTTTTTTTTTAATGACCGCTGTTTCATTGTACAGATCAAAGAATTTTTTTTTAAAAAATGCTCATCAACTCACCTTTAAGTTTCAACCAATATTCTTATTGCCAACAATGCTAATATGAATGCTCTATACTTATGAAATTCTTCACATTTTGTCAAATTGGCCTTGAGAAATGTTTTATACTTTCATGAATACTGTATGGGAATTTATATATTCACATATACCTTCACCAGGAGAGTGTACAATTTTTTTATTATCTTTGCCAATAAGTAAAAGTATTCATGGTATTAATCTTATTATGACCATGATTGAGAAACTTTTCATATGCTTGAAGAGATAGTTCATTTATTTTTCTGAAATTGTTTGTTTATATCCTTTGTACTTTTTTCTATTGAGTGTTAGCCTTTTTTTATTGTTTTATACTATTTACATTTTAAGGAAATTAATCTTTTTTTTTTTTCCTGTGACATGTGATGCACACAGTTTTAACCTTAGTTTGTCATCGTTCCTTTGGAATGTTGGTGGTGAGTTTGATTTTTGCCACGCAAAATATTTTCTACTGCATAGCAAGATATAGACATCTTTGTTTATAAGACTTCTGGGTTTCTTTTTTCCTTTTTAATATGCAGAAAGTCTTTCCAAACTTTGGTAATGTCTTAAAAAGGCAGTAACACATTTATTGTAAGTGTTGCAGCAATTTACTATGTTCATTCTTTGAAGCAATCAGTTTATATGTTATCTCATATTCTTACAACAGTTGTGTGGGGAAAATGTTTTAAACTGCATTTTGTAATTGAGAGCTTACATAAAGGAAACTACCAAGTGGCATCACCAGATTTTCAGAAAAGTTTTTGTGATTCTGAGCTTGTGCTTTTCATACCTTATCACACATAAATTCATTGCATTAAGAAAAAGTATAGACTTTTTTTTGAAAACTGGAAAATGTAAAAAGTAATTCAAATCATAGCATTGTACATGTACATTTCACATTTCCTACTGTGAAAAAAAAAAAGATGAGAAAATTAGAATTAGGGAGAATAGGGAATACAGAAATAGTATTATCTTTTACATATAAACCATTTATTTCTGCCTTCATTACAGTTCATAAGGAAGTAATGTAACTTTGCCACAGGCAAGACCATAGCTCAATGGCGCTTCTGCAAGTGTCTTGGCTTGTATTCCCCAGAAGTAGAACCTGAGTCAAAGGTTCATTTACAAGTACTTAGAATTAATTTCAGAGATAATCAAAAGAAACACTAGTATGGGAGTGGGGAAATAACACAGAGAAGGGAAGAAAGCCAATAAAGGGCGTGGTACATGTTCTTCAAAGAACATTGTCATATTTCTTCCCTCCTCCTATGCAAATGTTGCTATTCATGTCAAGAGGTAGAGTCTAATTCCTCTTTTTGAATCTGGACTAACCTTAGTAATTTTCTTGACCAACAGAATGCAGCATAATTTCATTCTGGGACTCTCAAGAAAAGGATATATGTATATATAGTGAAATATATAGAGATAAATTTTAAAACTAATAGACAGGAAATGTATACTAATTTCCTATTTAAACATGCCACCAATGTACACCCTACTGCTTAATTCAGACACGAAATTTTAAAGCCACTGGGTTTTGAATTTTTTAATAATGTCAAATCTTATTGACTTCCAAATTGCTTGTCATTCTCTCTTCTCTGCTATTGTTCAGTCTTACATAGAGTTATGGTCCAGGTTAAATATTACCTCTTCTACAAAATCTCTTTAGGCTGGTGAA
>NW_004444293.1:13701-85168 GCF_000243295.1 Trichechus manatus latirostris | reverse complement strand
ATATACAGATATGTATATATACAGATATGTATATATATATATATATATAACCTTGAAGCTTTTGTCACAATTTCCTAGAAGCCTTGTTCCATAAGAAGAGAGCTGTCATATGAGAGGTCAAACAACCCTAAGACCACAGTGGTATGTGGAAACCCAACCTAGCCATATGGAAAGAACATGTGGAGAGAAAGAGGCTTGACTTGACCCTCCTGGTTCCAGACATATCAGCTGAGGCACCAGACATTACAGTCAAGAAGCCATCATTGACATCCAGCCCAGCCAAGATTTTAAGGTGCTTTATTTCTAGCCATCATTTGATTGGAACTATATGTTGTTTGTTGTTGTTGTTGTTAGGTGCCATTGAGTTGGTTCCACTCATAGCGACCCCGTGCACAACAGAACCAAACACTGCCTGGTCCTGTACCATCCTCACAATTGTTGCTATGCTTGAGCACATTGTCGCAGCCACTGTGTCAATCCATCTCGTTGAGGGTCTTCCTCTTTTTCGCTGACCCTCTATTTTACCAAGCATGATGTCCTTCTCCATAATCATGATCCCTCCCAATAAGGTGTCCAAAGTATGTGAGACATACACACACCCTTGCTTCTAAGGAGTATTTTCACCGTACTTCTTCCAGGACAGATGTTTTCATTGTTTTGGCAGTCCAGGGTATATTCAATATTCTTTACCAACATCACAAACTATATGAGAGGCCCCAAATGAGAGCTGACCATCAACACCCAGGAAATACAAGGAGCCATGAAACACAATAATATATGATAATATATATTAAACCCGTTGCCATCAAGTCGATTCTGACTCATAGTGACCCTATAGGACAGGGTAGAACTGCCTCATAGGGATTCCAAGGAGCAGCTGGTAGATTCGAACTGCCAACCTTTCTGGTTACCAGCCATAGCTCTTAACCGCTATGCCACCAGGGCTCCATTACATAATATACATATATAATAATTAACTTTTGTTTCAAGCCGCTAGATTTTGGGGTAGTTTGTTAAATGGCAATAATCAGAAAAAAGAATGGGTTGTCAGTCAAGTTACCACCGCGAGCAAGTAGTGCTCAATACTGCTGGAGTCTTGAATACAATGTATAGTATGTCTCTAAGTTATCCCAACCGAGACTTCACAAATCTACTGTAGTTATCTATACAGCTGTCCTTGACTATTAGTTATTGAGCTCTTCTTCTATGGCATTGATTCTATGGCACTTCTGACTTGTCCTGTATGAAGAATATTCCTATAGCCAGAAAACTCCACCACCCTACTACCACAGTCACTACCAACAACAACAATGACAACTTCAGGGAGAGAACACAGGTGGTCTTACCAAGCAGCCTTTGGAGAGAAGTGAGGAATTCAAATGGGACGTGGGAAGGGTGTTGTCCTAATCTTCTTCAGCAAAGTGTGAACTTTATGGAAATTTATTAGAAGGAATTTATTGTATTAAAACTAGCAAAAATGCCAAAGGACACTGTTTACCAAAATAAGTCATGGTTACTCCCTGTACTAAAGCAGTAAGGAATGGCTGGTAAGGCAGTCACTGGCGTCACTGAGAAGGTCGGTTAGGCAGTCCTACGTAAACCAGTGCTGACTGCATAGAAGATTGCTATGAAATGGTTTCCTGGTATTGATAATAATGAGAAGATTTCAAAATAACAAAATCCAGGTGGCAGCATGTAATAATCATAGACAATCTGGAATGGTAAACAAGAAGACCTAATCTATTGAGGTCTGTGGTGGTAGTAGCATAGACAGATGGGCAATCAAGTTTTCTTTTTCTTTTTTTCCCACTATATCACAATAACAACAAATCAAGGGCATGTGAGTAAAGGGCTGATGTCATCAACTGCAATGGAAAAATCAAAATCCTTTGTCCACTTTTTAGATATAAGCTAGTTCTTTAAAATAGAGCCCAGTGATTGCAGAGGAGGCCATGTTCCCTTAAAGAAGAGCTCTACAAAACCACGGCTAGATTTTGTCTTAGTGGTGGAAAGCACTGGGAGATCAAGTGGCCATGACAGCCAGTTTCCATGTCAATAACAATAGATAATAGATTGTGATATAGGTCAACTATTTCTGACTGCACTACAGTACTTACAAAAGCACACACAGACACACACACACAAGCACACACACAAGAAGAAAACTACAAAGTCTTTTTGATGGTCTTAAAGTAATTTCTTATTTTATATAGCTGCAGGGTATACATGGGTTAGCTGATTTTAAGAGTTTTAGAGTATGAATTCTTTTATGTATACACTGTCCTACCTTCTCACACACATGCACACACATACACACACAAACACACACACATACACAACTTAGGGTAATTTAAGGTACTAATTAGGAAGAAATGGAACTCTGAGATTTGGGGACAGTTGCCTTTGGATAGATGAGAATTAGACACTTGAACCTTCATATCTTTTGACTCATTATTATTTCAGAGAGCAGTGCTTTCGCCCTATGTGAGGGATTCAGCTTTCTCTAGAAAACAAGACTTCAATAACATCAGCTGGGTTATTTGCTCTCAAAAGGATACATAATTTCTTCAGAATACCTTCACAATTTCCAGAGGGAAATGTCAAAAATCTTGCTCCCTGTCATAATGAAATCCAGAGAGACTTAGATCATTTTACAAACCTTCAAGCCTCACTCTGCTCTAATGCACTGATTAAATTATGCTAATTGAATTTGCCTATCAGGAAATATCAACTAACCAGTGTACTTCAGAAAGACGAGTTAATGAGAGAAGGTGGAAGATAAACCTCAGCAAAGTTCAGAGGACTGCTACATTGATGAGATTTCAAACTGTCTAGTTTTGGGGGACATGTTAGGATATTCTTTCTAAGTGGAGAGACACTTAGCTGTACTTTGCACCATAATTCATGAATAAATGGGCACACTTAGTGGTAGGCCAGTTGGAATTTTAATTAACATATAACACAGTTGGGTACAGTGCTCTAACATTTTCTAGGTAACTACCTTAGTTTCCTATGTCCACCATAACAAAATACCAAGAGATGATTTTAAAAAAAAACAGGAATTCATTTTCTTACAATTCTGGAGGATATAAATTTGAATCCGGGGCATTAGCAGGATCATACTTTCACTCCATCAGCTCTAGGGGAAGATCTTCACTTGCTTCTTCCAATGCCTCGTAGCCCTGGGTGTTTCTTGTCATTCCCTGGCTTGTTGATGTATCCTTGCATGGTGTCTTCCCCATGAATGTGACTCTCTTTACATATTTATTCTCCCCTTTTATAAGACACCACAGAAGGGATTAGGATTCAGATCCATTCTATTCCTATATGACCTCTTTAGCTTAACTGAAAACAAAAGAAAAACCCTATTTAAAACAAGGTCACATTCACCAGTGCAGAGGTTATGACTTCAAAATATCTTTTGTTAGGAATACAACTTAGAATACTCCACCCTCTGATCTCTCAAAATTCATGTTCTTCCTATGTGCAAAATACATTCACCCCATTTCATCATCCCTAAAATCTTAATTCAATCCAACAGTCATTCTAAATCCAAAATCTCATTTTCTAAACATCTGAACCTGTTTTGGGTGAGATTCTGTGTATGGTCCATTCCAGGGCAAAGTTCCACTCCACGTGTGGACCTGCAAAACCTAAAATACAAATTATTTATTTCCAAAGTACAATGGTGGGACCTGTATAAGGTAGACATTACCATTGCAGGAGTAAGAAATTTGAGAGAAGAAACTGGGTACAAAGCAGTAAAAAACCCACTCTGGAAAATTCCGTTTTATCTAAATAGTTAAGATGTTCTAAAGAGAATATGTATCCTTTAGAGAGCAAATAATTGATTTGATGTCACTGAGATCTTATTTTATGTAAAAAACTATTGATCCTGAAGAACAATGTCTTGAAAATAGTCCTCTGTTCTCCAGTATCAAAACGGCAGTGACCCCTCCATCCAGACCGGGTGGTAGTCCTGCCCACCTGATTCTGAGCAACAGACCCACCTTCCAGCTTCTGTGTGGTGGCCCTTTGTTCCTGGGCTTTGAACTTGCCCCTTAGGCCTGGCTGTTGGCCCCAATTTCCAGGCCCACCAGGACGTAGGCTATGCTACCTCAGCCCTGGGTTCTCCTGGTCCACCCAAGTTGTTGGGCCTGCACTCTCAGTTTTAGGCAATGGTCAGGTTCTCCTAGCCCAACAGTGTGGTGAGTCGACCTCCTGGAACCAAGGTGATGGCCCCACCCTTTAAAACCAGGAGTGACTCCACTCTCTGAAACAGAGGAACAGGTGGCACAGACCCCTGGACACAAGCTGACTGTCCAGCTGGTCTCTGACCTACTTCCAGGATCATCTTTTTCTTCTCTTGAAGGACAATAGATATTCCCATCTATGTCTGTTCTCTATTATAAAATGCTACTCAGAAGAATTAGGATTAGATCCATGCTATTTCAGTATGATTATAAATTTAACTGATAACATCTGCAAAGGAAATCTCTATTTCCCCAAGGAACGTCACATTCAGCTGTGTAGAGATTAGAACTTCAATATATCTTCCTGGAGGACAAAATTCAATCTCTAACAGTAATTACTTAAGGCTTCTAGTTTTGAGAGGGCTCAGAGAAAGATTTGGCTCTGTAGAAGTTCAAACTGCTGTGTAAACTGACTGACACATCGATTATTACCAGCAAACCCAATTATATTGGAAATGTCTGTGGCAGATAGGAATGCATTTTGGAGATACGGAAAGTACCAAAAGAAGTACTACAGGCCAGACTCACAGATTCTGTGGTTTAGTAGGAAGCCCATGCTATCTCTTCATATATTTGAAAGGGAGATTCTGGCTGTGACTGAACTTTTTGGAGTCTGAACACCTGAGCATGAGACAGAAAATGACTCTGAAACTTGAAATGCCCGCCGTAATCTGGCTGTTACTTTATATACCATATAGTTGATCTAGAAATAGTCATAATTTTTACTGGGCACCAGCAAATCATGAAAGCACACAAAACTACATGAGTATATGTCTTAGTATCTCAGTGCTGTTATAAAAGAAATACTACAGTGGATGGCTTTAACAAATAGAAATTTATTTTCTCACAGTTTAGGAAGCTAGAAGTCCAAATGCACAGTGAAGTTTCTCTCTGTTCTCTCTGAGGAAAAATCCTTGTGTCAGCTTCTCTAGCCAACAATCCTTGGAGTTCCTGGTTTTATAGACTGGTCTGCCTGCATTGTCTTCAGATAGCTGGTCTTCCCATTGGGCCAGCCTTCTTCTGTGTCTAATCTGCTCTTTTGTATCTCAAAAATGATTGGTTTAAAACACATCCTAAGCTGACATGACATCATTAACAAAACAATGAAAAACCTATTCTCAAGTGGGATTACATCCACAAGTATAAGGGTTAGGATTTACAACACATATTTTTGGAGGATGCAGTTCAATCCATAACAATAGGTATTAAGATTTCCATGGTATCTCCTCTTACTTCTTTATTGTCTCACCCTCAACCTCCATATATGAACTAATGGTGAATTTCTACAACCAATTAAGAGAAGAAAATTCTTAAGCCAGATTTATAGTTTGATCTACATTATATGCTAGGAAAAACCATAAATGAGCACTCACTCATTAAAATCCTACACTGAGTGTCTCTGAAAACATCTCTGAAAGATAATCCTACAAGTAGGCAGAGTTGTGGATAGTACATCTAGTTGCCCACTTTAAGTGGAAAGAAACATTCTTTGAGTTACAGATCTTAGCAATTCAATTGCGATGGCTAATAGTTTGGCCAGCTAGTTGAAGAACGTTAAAGAAAAATATTGTTCACAAGAAAGCTTGAGGCCTAGCGTAATGACTAAAGGGTGAAGACATACCTGTCCTAGGTCATGTCCACTGGGAGTATTCTCTGGGAGTATTCTCTGCAAGGGAGACATTTGACTATCGAACAGAAATGATATTTGTCCTGTGGATACTAGTGAATCTCATTTAAAACTATCCCAGTTCTTACTCAATGGACTCATGTACAAATTAATCAGGGAGACAGGGAAGGAGTCTATTCATGAGCATAACGATATGGAATTTTTCTCAGAGGGCTTATCTTTTTATGGCAACTGCTGACTGATAATTAGCCAATAACAAAAGACACCTGAATTATAATATATGGGTGAACACATGATTTACCATCCAGTCCAACACAGCTTGAAAATAAAAGGAGTTACTATTAATAATTATTACTGGACAAGAATAAACTAGATCTATCCCAGGAAACCAGCTCATATGTTCTCCAGCTTAACAAGACATTATTATTTAGGGAGTCCAATGAGCTAGTAGATAACATATTGATTATATAGAACTCTTTTCATTGTGACAGTGTCAGCAATCCATCTTCACAGGAATGCATACGGACTTCAATGTGAAACTCTGTTCCATGCCTTCAAAGTTTCTGTAGACACTAATATTTGTGGACTTATAAAATACCTTAGTCACAGACATAGCATCCCACAAAACATCAACTCTGAATAAGAAATCCAATGAGTGAAATGTAGCATTGGACTCATGCCCATGGAGTTGGCTTGTCATAGCACGTGTTCCAATACCAAGATGTAATTGACCCTGATAGAATGATAACATTATCTATAAAGGCTCAGTGATGACACCAACTTGGATAGAACACCTTGCTTTTTTTTTTTTTTCCTTGCAGATTGAAGCCTATTTCTTAAGGCAGAAGTCAATATGTTATTGTTGTTGGGTGCCATTGAATAGGTTCACTCTCATGGCAACCCTATGCACAACAGAACTAAACACTGCAAAAGTCCTGCGCCATCCTCACAATTGCTATGCTTGAGCCCATTGTTGCAGCCACTGTGTCAATCCATCTCATTGAGGGTCTTCTTGTTTTTCACTGACCTTCTACTTTACCAAGCATGATGTCCTTCTCCAGGGACCAATCCCTCCTGATAACATGTCCAAAATATGTGAGACGTAGTCTCGCTGTTCCCACTTGCAGTGAATATTCTGGTTGTACTTCTTCCAAGACAGATTTGTTTGTTCCTTTGGCTGTCCATGATATATTCAATATTCTTGGCCAACACCACAATTCAAAGGCATCAATTCTTCTTCAGTCTTCCTTATTCATTGTCCAGCTTTCGCATGCATATGAGGTGATTGAAAACAACATGGTTTAGGTCAGGTGAACCTTGGTCCTCAAGGTGACATCTTTTCTTTTTAACACTATAAAGAGATCTTTTGCAGCCTATTTGCCCAGTGCAGTACGTCTTCTGATTTCTTGACTACTGCTTCCATGGGTGTTGATTGTGGATCCAATTAAATGAAATCCTTGACAACCTCAATCTTTTCTCCATTTATCATGATGTTGCTTATTGGTCCAGTAGTGAAGATTTTTGTTTTCTTTATGCTGAGGTGTAATCCATACTGAAGGCTGTGGTCTTTGATTTTCATCAGTAAGTGCTTCAAGTCTTCTTCACTTTCAGCAAGCAAGGTTGTGTCATCTGCATAACGCAGGTTGTTAATGAGTCTTCCTCCAATCCTGATGCCCCATTCTTCTTTTTATAGTCCAGCTTCTTGGTTTATTTGCTCAGCGTACAGATTGAATAGGTATGGTGAAAGGATACAACCCTGGCACACACCTTTCCTGACTTTAAACCATGCAGTATCCCCTTGTTCTGTTCGAAGGACTGCCTCTTGATCCATGTACAGTTTCCTCATGAGCACAATTAAGTGTTCCAGATTCCCATTCTCCACAATGTTATCCATAATTTGTTAGGATCCACACAGTCTAATGCCTTAGCATAGTCAATAAAACACAGGTAAACATCTTTCTGGTATGCTCTACTTTCAGTCAGGGTCCATTTGACATCAGCAATGATGCCCCTGGTTCCACGTCCTCTTCTAAATCTGACTTGAATTTCTGGCAGCTCCCTGTTGATGTACTGCTGCAGCCACTTTTGAATGATCTTCAGCAAAATTTTACTTGCCTGTGATATTAATGATATTGTTCAATAATTTCTGCATTCAGTTGGATCACCTTTTTTGAGAATAAGCATAAATATGGATCTCTTCTAGTTGGTTGGCCAGGTAGCAGTCTTCCAAATGTCTTGGCATAGACAAATGAGCAATTCCAGAGCTGAATCCATTTGTTGAAACATCTCAGTTGGTATTCTGACAATTCCTTGAGCCTTATTTTTCGCCAATGCTTCTTCCTTCAGTACCATTGGTTCCTGATCATATATTACCTCCTGAAATGGTTGAATGTCAACCAATTCTTTTGTAGAGTGACTGTGTATCCCTTCCATCGTCTTTTGATGCCTCCTGCATTGTTTACTACTTTCCCTGTAGAATCCTTCACTATTGCAACTCGAGGCTTGAATTTTTTCTTCAGTTCTTTCAGCTTGAGAAATGTTGAGTGTGTTCTTCCCTTTTGGTTTTCTATCTACAGGTCTTTGCACTTGTCAATAATACTTAACTTTGTCTTCTCAAACCGCCCTTTGGAATCTTCTTTTCAGCTCTTTTACTTCACCATTTCTTCCTTTTGCTTTAGCTACTTAACATTCAAGAGCAAGTTTCAGAGTCTCTTCTGACATCCGTTTAGGTCTTTTCTTTCTCTCCTGTCTTTTTAATGACCTCTTGCTTCATCATGTTTGATGTCCCTGATGTCATTCCACAACTGGTCTGGTCTTTGGTCATTAGTGTTCAACTTGTCAAATCTATTCTTGAGATGGTCTCTAAATTCAGGTGGGATTTGCTCAAAGTCATACTTTGGCTCTCGTGGACTTATTCTAATTTTCTTCCATTTCAGCTTGAACTTGCATAGAGTAATTGATGGTCTGATCTGCAGTAAACCCCTGGCCTTGTTCTGACTGATGATATTGAGTTTTTGCAGCATCTTTTTTAGCAGATGTAGTTGATCTGATTCCTGTGTATTCCATCTGGTAAGGTCCATGTCTATAGTCGCCATTTACGTTGGCGAAAAAAGGTATTTGCAATGAAAAAGTCGGTCTTGCAAAATTCAATCATGCAATTTTTGGCAACTTTTCTATCGCCAAGGCCATGTATTCCAACTACCAATCCTTCTTCTTTGTTAACAACTTTTGTATTCCAATCACCAGTAATTATCAGTGCATCTTGATTGCATGTTTGATCAATTTCAGACTTCAGACATTGGTAAAAATCTTCAATTTCTTCATCTTTGGCCTCAGTGGTTGGAGCATAAATTTGAATAATAATCCTATTAACTAGTTTTCCTTGTAGGCAGAGGGATATTATCCTATCACTGACAGCATTGTACTTCAGGATAGATTTTGAAATGTTCTTTTTGAGGTTGGATGCAGTGCCATTACTCTTCAAGTTGTCATTCCCGGCGTAATAGACCATATGATTGTCTGATTTGAAATGACCAATAACAGTCATTTCAGCCCACTAACGCCTAGGATACTGATCTTTATGTGTTCCATTTCATTTTTGACGATCTCTAATTTTCCTAGATTCATACTTCGTACATTCCAGATTCCATTTATTAATGAACATTTTCAGTTGTTTCTTCTGTTTTTAAGTCATGCCACATCAGCAAATGAAGGTCCCGAAAGCTTGACTCCATCCATGTAATTAAGGTCCACTCTATTTTGAGGTGGCATCTCTTCTCCAGTTATATTTTGAGTGCCTTCCAACCTGAGGGGCTCATCTTCTGGCACTGTATTAGACAATCTTCCACTGCTATTCATAAGGTTTTAACTGGCTAATTCTTTCCAGAAGTAGACCACTGTGTCCTTCTTCCTAGTCTGTCTTAGTCTGGAAGCTCAGCTGAAACCTTTCTGCCATGGGTGACCTTGCTGGTATTTGGATACTGGTGGCATAGCTTCCAGCATCACAGCAACACACAAGCCCCCACAGTATGACAAACTGACAGACATGTAGGGGGATGTCAATATATGTTACCATTTTTCTCATAGTCAAAATACAAAGATACAAGGAGCAAGGGTGAAGGAAAAAAATGGCATTGATCATTATTACACTAAATAAACAAAGAATTTCTGTTCCCTAATCTCATAATTTCAGGCTTATTTAGTTTTGTGATCCTAGATGCAAGCTTGCACTATTTATATTTGGAACACAGCTAGGATTCCATTAAAATTAAACCTGACTCTACCTTCTAACCATTTTGGGTTTCACAGGCAACCAATTCATCAGGTAGGTAAATGGGTTATAATATTGGTTAGGATGATTGATCCTGCTTATCAGGTGGAAATTTGGTTACTACACAATGAGGGAAAAGAAGAAGGTGCCTGTAATCTAGTACATATGCTAGGCTGTTCCTTAGTACCACCATACCAAAAATGTTTAACATACTTGGTTGCTAACTGAAAGGCTGGCAGTTTGAGTCCACCCAGAGGCATCTCAAAATACAGACCTGGCTAAGCAGCCATTGAAAAGCCCTATGGGGCACAGTTCAATTCTGACACACATGGGGTCACGATGAACTGTAATCAACTTAATGGCAACTTTTTTGGGTAAAACCAAAACAAAAAGTAAAGACAGGATCAATAAGCCCTACGATGCTTAACCTGTGAAGGTAAAACTTCAATTAGATAAAGTACTGGCAGAGAGTAAGGGAAACATGAATTAGGTGGTTAATGAAGGAAGCTATAATTATCCACTTAGGCTTGTGGCTAGTTATAGAGGCAGAGACTGTAACAGCTATATTTTATGTCAATTAATTCTTTCTTTTCCTTCTCTTTTTGTGCTAACTTATATGTTCAGTTTGGAGTACCTGGGTAATGTAAACACTTAAGTACTTGACTATTAACCAAAAGGTTGGTGGTTTGAACCCACCCAGAAGCACCTCAGAAGACAACCTGCTGGTGATCTGCTCCCAAAGGTCACAGCCTTGAAAACTCTATGAAGCAATTCTACTCTCGTCACATGTAGTCACCGTGAGTCAGAATAGACTTGGCGGCAACTAACGACAACAACATATGTACAGTTTTGGTGGTGGTGAACATCACAGTATGTTTTTATGTGGAAATAAAACTGAATTAAAATATTTCACAATAGTTCGATGAGTGATGATATTTTTATTTGTTTCTCTTTTGGTGGAGACACATGGTTTTCTCACTTAAGGAAAGGATAAGAAAGATGCTGGTTAGAAAGAAATTTGAATCATCCTCGGTCTGCTTTCCCTACTTCATTCACTGACCACTGCTCTGTTTGGAGCTCTTAAAAGTTGACTTGTTTATACTGACTCACCCTGGCTCTCCCTCATATTGTGGCTTCTGTTTGGGGTTGGATAATAGGAATTACTAGCAGGAACTTAGAGGTTAAAGGTGAGAGAGGCTGGGATATTTATGACCATGATTATCTCCCTGCCTTCTCTTTATCCTCTATGACGTTTGCCCTTTGGGAGAGATTTTACTGGCTCCCAAAACCCCGTTTGCTCCCTTTTACCCTGCATGAAAGGGGTAGCAATGACTCCTTGCTATTGCTAGTCTCTTGTGCTTCCCCAGATAATTCACTTAGTACCTCTCTCTCAGATTGTTGTACCTTCCTAAGCCAGGCCAACCGTCTTCATTCAATACTCTCTTTATTGAAGTATTTTAGTTAAAACTTTGACATAAGTTATGTGTTGCCTTCTAGGATTTTTACTGAAACACCCACTAAAGTATAAACTGCTTGAGATCAAGATATAATAATCTTGTTCCCCATGTATAGCATAATCCTTGGTAATTTGTCTGCTGCATGATAGATGTTTGTGTAATGATTGAGTCAATGGTGGATGGTTTTCATGAAGAAATAGATAAACTAAAAGAGGTAAAAGGGCTTAAGTGATAAAGTGAATTGAACATGATATCAAACGAAGCATATCAGCTAGAGAGTATATAGCATATGGAAAACAGGCCTGAATTCTTTATGTATAATTTGGTCTCTTCTAGTCATTATTTGTGTTATAGATAAATTTTATAGTTAAGTATGGGGATTCAAGAACTATTTTAATGATTTATTTTTAACAATCAGCATGGATGTCTATGATCAGTAGATTATGTAGAAAATTAAAATCTATGCAAAATACAGGTAGGGACATGCATAGGCATTGTTGATCATTCTGTGCAAGGAAGTTCAGTAAATTGATATCTGACGGGAGACAGACAAGGAACACCTACTGCAGGAAAAAGGCATGTTAGTAAATAAGAGGATCTTCACTTTATTATCCATAAAAAAAAAAAAAATTGCTATTTCTTGTTTGTTTGTTTTTTTTCCAACTGAAAAATATGGAGAATCTATATGATGATTCATGTATTACAGAAACTGGGGAAGAATTCTTTTTAGGAGAAAACTATGACTGTAAGATCAGTCCATAGTCAAGAGAAAATCGGTGGAGGAAATTATGTCAGTAGTAAGTCGTTTTGTTTCTAGGTAAGAGTCCAAAGTTTATCTCCATTGCTCTCCACCTACACTCATAATCTGAATTTGGTGGAGTAATGAAAATTTGACGAATCAAAGTGGCAAAAGATGGGGCTTCTCATGTGACAAGGGAAGAAGCTGAATATTTTTGAACTAATATGCCATACTCTTTTGGGTTTTTTTTTCTTTTGGATTTTTGGGGTTCAGGGAGTACATCTTTTCAGTAGTACAGCTGGTGCAACGATAAGCAGGTTTGAGATGCCTTGCATTAGGGATGTATCCTGAGTATCCTATAAAGGCCTTGAGCTGCCAACTTAGCTCAGCTCTCATCTAGGCCTTAGGGAGAAGTTTGCCTCCGTGTGTATGTATGTGTAACAGGGCGTAGTTTTCCCTGGGCTTCTTTTTCCTTGAAATAATACCTAGATGCTTAAGTGTCCAATATGAGATTAAGACAATGGGCCAGGCCCAGAGGAATCTGGGCTCTATTGCGTACCATTTCTTTGGGCCTTAGAAATGCCCAAATTTTCCAAAACTCACCAGTAATGTACACCTTTATTTGACTTTGACCTCTGTCTGTACATCTTTCTTGAGAAACTAATGGGAAGTGTGTATTGCTGGACCAGTGCTTGGAATATAAGACCTTAGTCCCATATTTCTTCAAAAGGCTCTCAGACCTCTGTTCCTTTATCACTGTACTTCATGGGACCTAATTTTCCTCAAACCTTATCTACAAGGCTCTGAGGGAAAAAAAATAAATAAATCTATGGACTCTAGTGACTTCTACTCTGTTTTACTCTCTGTTGCTCAGCATCTTTCATACAGAGAAATCCATACAGAACAAAAGAAAAAAGCAAAACACAAAATATTCTCTTAATGCTCGGCAATGGGAAATGTTTTATACCTGGCATCTCAAATATTTATTCAGATAGAAGCATTACTGACCAGAGAGGTTAGTTTCCATTCAAATCTTAAAATTTTATGCTGATTACTGTGCCTATGCATTCAGCTATAAACATCTTTGCTTAATGGGCCTATACAGTTAAAATGTCCTTGTATACATTGCCTCTTTTGCTAGTATGTTGTTTGGGCTTTTAATTGATTTTTTCCAGGAAATAAAATATGCTAATTCACAGCCTAGCATAACTTTATTTTACTCATGGATCAAATAAGCTAAATGATAAAACCATACAATTCCAAAATGGCACTGATTTTTACTCCTTTCTAAGATAATATGCTCAGAAGTTTGCATGTTTTGTGTTGCATGAACAATATGAAGAGGGGGTTTTGAATACAGTGAACATCACTAAACATTCCTTGACTTGAAGCATTTCTGATTGGTACTTACAGCTTGGAGGAAAATGTTAATATCTGGAAATGAACACTGAAAATGAACAAATCTATCTGTATCTATTCACTAATGAAATAAAATCACAAATAATAGACACTAGTGGATTAAAACAGAATGTTGTCTTCACTTTGAGAATATTTTAATAAAATTGTCTCTGGTAGATGAAGTTTTGCCATCTGTGTACAGCTACAATAGTAATATATGCACCACACACACAGAATATTTTATATATTGGTAACAGCCTTCATTACTCATTATTTTTCTTTTGGTTATAACAAAAAAAGGAAAACTAAAAGCTAAAACATTTAGTTTATATATAGTAAGAATAATATTTGGAGATATTTTCAATGTAATTTTTAAATAAATTCACTTAAATCAAGAATGCAGTGTTCCTGTTAACACAAATTTTTTTCACGTAGTATCAATTGACAAGTTGATGGCTGACAGAATACTTTACACATTTAATTTAACTTGATGACAATATGTAACAGTAAGTTACAGCCTATTAACTGGTGTCAGAACATGTCAATAAATTACATTTCTGATAAGCTTTCACAAGGATGAAAACATATGAAGCACACTCAAGAGAATAACACATATTTAGAGTAAGTAACTACATTTGGAAAATGAAGGCAGAATTTCAATTATAGTTTAGTTTATTTTCTATTAAAGTTGGCATTGATTCAAAATTTTAAATTATTTTATTACATTATAAAGCATCATAAGTGTTTGGAAATATTTTAACTGCGTCATTGTGAAATTTGCTCTGAAAACTCATCTTAAAATTAGAAAACACTCAATTCTGGGACTAGGTTACATGAAATATAACACTTCATAGTATTTAATGAAATGAACAACACAAAGAAAAATATACTAAAAAGGATAGAAAGGATAAAAAAAAAACCTCACAGGGAAAACCAAACAAGAAAAATGGCATAAGTCAGTATTCAAAACGTGAGCAGGAGAAAGGTTTTGAGATGTCTAACTTTATTACCTTTTATGAAAAATGAACATAATATTTTGTAAAGTCTTGAGAATTCTCACTAGTATTCCTGAATATCAGTAGAGAGGTGTAAAGGGAAACAAAATGAATGGAATAATTATGCTTAGCTTTTCCACTTCTGACAATGAAGTAGTAAAAAAAAAAAAATTTCCTGAGAATTGATAGAAACAAGGTACGTAAGTATGAGCCTGAAAATTTTATTCTCAATGCTATGAAGAACTGTATACCATAATTATCCTTCTTACTGAAAACAAAATATAACAAAACACAAATTAAAAAAGAAAAAACTGAATAAGGATTTTTAAAAGATATTATAGCATAGTAGTAAACAACCAACATGGCCTCAGAAATCATATTGCCTGGGTTGGAAATTCAGCTCCACTTTGTTTTTTCTCATTTACCTTTATAACATTTATTTTGTGCTGTTCTATAAAATGGGAACCATGAAGGTATGTCGTGTTATTTTTAGAAATGAATGACAGTGCAGGCAAAGGACTTAGAACAATCCCTGGCTTTTGTCCTCCTTCTTCCTCCTTAGTCCTCCTCCTTCTTCTCCTCTTCTCGTCTTGTCTTTCTTCTTCTCCTTCTCCGTCTCCCTCTGCCTCTCCCTATCCCTCTCCTCCTCCTCCTCCTCTTCCTCCTCCTTCTTCATCTTCTTCTCGTCTTTATCCTTACCCTTCCCATCTTCCTCCTTCTTCCTATTACACTTATTATTATTGTATTAATATTACTATTTTAAATGTACAATAACTTTCATAATAATATGAAATGAAAAGCAATGCATATTTTGTTGTATACCCAACCATATACCAAAAAATAAATAAGTAAATAATTTTACCACTCAGTGTTAGTCTTTCATAATAAAACCCACAAAATAAAATGGTTGATTTTTTAAAATGGAATTCGTGTTTACAAATATGCAGGAAGAATTTTAAGTCAGATTCAAAGCCTGATCACATCCTCATAGGGATGTTTCACAAATCCCAACCAGTCTGGAAATAAATCACAGAAATGAGGTCAGAGTCTTGGGTTTGTAAGGAAGATGGGTCAAAGTCTCAGTGAAATCCCTCTTCCTTCCACCACCATATCATCACCTCATGAAGCTGAAGCGTGTGTAATGTAAGCCAAACATTACCTTATCAATTAAGTAAGCAGGTCTCCAATATATCAAGGAGTTGTCAACGCAATATCAAAACGATCACACAACTGGAGAGTGGGAAAATAGAAATTAAAAGAAGCAGCTGAATATAATGTGCAAAAGACAGCCAAAAATAATCCAACTCTGATGGAAATATTACTGAAGAACAGGAGGAAATTTCCCACAGCAGCACCAAGATATGGAGCAAGTTAGTAAGAGCAGGATTCAATGAAACAAGAGATGAAAGATAATAATAAAGGGTATACGGTTAAAATGGTAGATTACAGATCTCAGAAAACATGTTCAGTAACCACAGAACAGGTGTTTCAGAAATCATAATTAGGAATTTTAAGGAACAGAATACATACAGTTGGAAATCATTTTGCCCATAAAGAAATGAAACTTGATAGAAATACACTTAATTTAATTTGATAAAAAAACAAAATATGAAAGTATATAAATATAGAGAAAAAAATGCTTGAACAAATGATAAGTATCCATAATAGGAAAAGTAAACATTGGCTGCATTATAAGGAAAGAATAATACGCTGTTTTTAGGAATGTTTCGTTACAAATCTTCTTCTTCCCTAACATATACTGGTAAAATATGGAAATTCAAAGTTAATGGAAAAGAAATTAGGTATCCAATACGATGAAAGAAAAAAGTAAATCATCTACAAGTGAGGAAAAATCAGTCACATAACAGAACTTTCACTTCAACATAGAAGAAAATACTGCAACAACAAAAAAGTTTTAAAGAAAAAAATGTTAAACACTAACATTATTTATACTCAGACATAATATTATTAAGTCCCTGGGTGGCACAAACAGTTAAGTACTCGACTACTAACTGAAAGACTGATGGTTTGAGCTCACACAGAGGTGTCCTGTAAGCCAAGTCTGGTGATTTTTATTTCAAAAGGTAACAGCCTTGAAAATCCTGTACTCTGCACACATGGGTCATGTTGAGATAAAATTGACTCAGCAGCAACTAAGAACAACAAATAGATTATATATATATACATATATATATAAATGTATGTGTGTTTACCTTGTTTTATTGACTGTGCAAAGGCATTCACTTGTGTGGATCATAACAAATGATGATAACATTATGAAGAACAGGAATTCCAGAACACTTAATTGTGCTCATGCAGAACCTGTGCATAGACCAAGAGGCAGTTCTTTGAACAGAACAAGCGGATACTGCCTAGTTTAAAATCAGAAAAAGTGTGTGTCAGGTTTGTATACTTTCACCAAACTTATTCAGTCTGTACGCTGAGCAAATAATTTGAGAAACTGGACTATATGAAGAAGAAGGCCACATCAT
Organism: Trichechus manatus latirostris; assembly: GCF_000243295.1. NCBI lineage: Eukaryota > Metazoa > Chordata > Mammalia > Sirenia > Trichechidae > Trichechus > Trichechus manatus. The sequence goes on along the minus strand of NW_004444293.1, from coordinate 67,937 downwards.
TAACAACCTGCCATATGCAGAAAACACAACCTTCCTTGTTGAAAGTGAAGAGGGCTTGAAGCACTTATTGATAAAGATCAAAGATGACAGCCGTCAGGATGGATTATGCCCTAAAGTAAAGAAACAAAAATCCTCACAACTGGACCAAGAAGCAACATCATGATAAAGAGATAAAATATTGAAGTTGTTAATCAAACAACATATTGCATTGGGCAAATCTGCTGCAAAAGAACTCTTTAAAGAGATGAAAAGCAAAGATGTTACTTTGAAGACTAACGTATGCCTGACCCAAGCCATATTATTTTCAATCGCCTCATATACATGCAAAAGTTGGACAACAAACAAGGAAGACCAAGAAGAAATGATGCCTTTGAATTATGGCATTGGCGAAGAATATTGGATATACTGTGGACTAGCAGAAGAATGAACAAGTCTGTCTTGGAAGGAGTGCAGTCAGGGTGATCCTTGGAAGCGAAGATGGCGAGACTTCGTCTCATGTACTTTGGACGCTTTATTAGGAGGGACCAGTCCCTGGAGAAGGGCATCACGCTTTGTAAGGTAGAAGGTCAGCGAAAAAGAGGAAGATGAATTGACACAGTGGCTGTAACAACGGGCTCAAACATAGCAACAATTGTAAGGATTGTGCAGGACTAAGCAGTGTTTCCTTCTGTTGTACACAGGGTCACTATGAGTTGGAACCAACTCAAAGGCACCTAACAACAACATATTTTCACACATACAAGTATATCTGTGGGTGATGTGTGTATATAATACGTACACTCATGCACACAAAAGCATATATATATATGTGTACATATTTGAAATGAACAATGAGATAAATCTTTCATGTCAGAGTGTCAAAGAGAATCAAGGTGTAAAATCTGCATTTAATACTGGACACATAATGCTCTGCTGACATTCAGAACTCTGCCTTTTAAGGCCTAGTGGCAAAATTAAATGCCATATAAAAAAATAATGTATCATGTATTGAATGAATTATGACTAAATAATATTATTTGTTGACAGCTATGTGTTAAAATATTGAGAATAACATTACATATAAATATAACTTATTTCTTAGGACCTTGTACTATATGTTGAGAAGACTACCTGCCAGACTTTCAGTTCAGAAACGGAATTAACAACATTTGATGGATGTGTGGGATACATTTAAAAAGCATATTTTCCTGCAATGGTTAAGTCAAGAAAAAAGATGTGTGCAAAAGGGCCTTATTCCACGACTTGAAACTTTTTTTCCCTTGTCTGACACTGTGTTATTTCTCTTCTTGACAATTTTGGAAGTTATTTTGTTCCCTGCCTGCTGAAACCATAGACTCCTGAGGATTATTTTCTTGTCTATTTTTCTACTGTTTGAGCCCTTTTGGGAAGGAAATAGATCTTATATGTGATTCTTGAGGATTTTGAAATCTCTTACATTGTAGTAGATTATTACATTGATTTTGTTTGTTTGTTTGCAGCCTAAAAAAAAAAAAACTTCATTTATTACAACTAGACTTTTTTTTTTGGCACAAGATTGGCCAGGATAATGAATGGAAACATTGTACAAACAATACTTCCAAAATCTGTCACAGAGATACCACATGATGATTTTGCCATGTCCACACTCAACTGAAATTTACTTAAGTGAATTTACAAACAAAACAAAACTTTGGTTCTCATGGACTTGTTCTAATTTTCTTCAGCTTCAACTTGAACTTGCACATGAGCAATTGATGATCTGTTCCAGTCAGCCCCTGGCCTTGTTCTGACTGATGATATTGAGCTTTTCCATCATCTTTTTCCACAAATGCAGTCAGTTTGATTTCTGTGTATTTTGTCTGCTGATGTCCAGGTATATAGTTGCCGTTTATGTTGGTGAATAAAGGTATCTGCAAATAAAAAGGCATTGGTCTTGAAAAATTCTGTCATAAGAGCTTTGGGACCCTTTCTGTCACCAAGGCCGTATTTTCCAACACCAACCCTTCTTTTTATCCAGCTTTTGCATTCCAGTCCTCAGTAATTATCGGTTCATCTTAATTGCATATTTGATCAATTTCAGACTGCAGAAGTTGGTAAAAATCTTCAATTTCTTCATCGTTGGTCTTAGTGTGTGGTGCATCAATTTACCTTATAAATAACAGTGGAACATTGTCTGGTATACTCCTGGAAACTGAGCCCCTCAGGTTGGAAGGATTCAAAATATTACCAGGGAAGAGCTGCCTCCTCAAGGTAGAGTTGACCTTAATAATGTGGATGGAGTCAAGCTTACAGGATCTTCATTTGCTTATGTGGCATGTGATGGTTAAGATTGTCAACTGGCTGGGCCATGATTCTCAGTGTTTTAGCAGATGTATAGTGTTGTGATCACTTCCCTGTTGAAATTTGATATGTGATCACCCCCATGATGAAATCTGCTGAGTGGTACCAGCAGGGGCGGGGCCTGTGGTGGCTCACCGTCCCCTCAGCCTTCATGTCTGTGCCCTCCCCTGCTTACTTCCTTCCTGCTCACATTGCCAAGGTTTTTTGGCTTGTTCTGGATCCTCCAGCTGCCTCTTGCTCTTCTGACCTCTGGTTCTTGGGACTTGAGCTAGCAGCTTACCTGCCAGTCTTGGGTTCACCAGCCCCTGCAGGTATGTGAATTAGAAGAAGTCTTGTGGTCTTGCCTGCCGATCTTGGGATTCATCAGCATTTCACAGCCTGTGAGCAAGAGCCTTGCTCTCTGACCTGCCAATCTTGGGTTCATCAGCCCCTGCAGCTACGTGAATAAGAAGCCTTTATCCTGATCCACAAACTTGGGGCATTCCAGCCTCTACAATCACGTGAACTGTTTCCTTGATATAAATCTCTCTCTCTATATATGTATTTATACACTTTACTGGTTTTGATTCTCTAGAGAAGCCAGCCTAAGACATGGCATGACTCAAAATGAGAAGAAACAGCTGCAAACATCCATTAAACAGCTGTAAAACATGGAATGTGTGAAGTTTGAATCTAGGAAAATTGAAGGTTGTCAAAAATGAAAGAGTATGCATAAACATCGATAGCCTAGGCATTAGTGAGCTGAAATGGACTGGTAGTGGCCTTTTTGAATCAGAACTTTGTATTGTCTGCTATGCTGGGAATGACAAATTGAAGTGGAATGGCATCACATTCATCATCAAAAACTGTATTTCAAGATCTATCCTGAAGCACAGTGTTGTCGGTGGTAGGATAATATCCATATGCCTACAAGGAAGACCAGCTAGTATGACTATTATTCAAAATTGAAGCTAGAAATGGCTATTTGCCTAGAGTTGCAAGGTTGTTAAATTGATTAAAACTCACACACAGAACTTAGATGGCACTGATAGCAAAGCCTAGGTTTTTTTTTTTTTTTTTTCCCCTTCTTTTTCCAGAGCTGACCTATAACATTGTGGGAACTTGAAGAGTATAGATGGGCACATTTAGAAAGGAGACTGGATAAAATGGGCTTTACATATACATTTCAAACTGAACATACTATGGAATAGTTACAGATTAGAACCAACACTAGAAGGAGTTGTGAAAGAGAGCCAAAAAACTGAGAACTAAGAGCAAGAAATAGCCGTAGGCGGTAAAAATATTGTTTTAGTTAACACATATATAAGGCGCACATCAAGGCACCTATTGATTTGCTTTGCTCCACAGTCTGGCTTTAGACTTGGTGCTCCTCATGGCCTACTGGGTGACTCTTTCCACGATGACTTTATGGTTACTGAAGGTATTGTTATGAGCAACAGCAGCACAGTTCTTGCACATGACCAAAACTTCCATTTCCTTCATGTTGTGTTCCATGAAATTCCAGAAGCCATTGGGCAGCATTTACTTTATTATCTTCTTATTCCCATAGTTAATGTTGGACTTCAATACCTGGCCCTTGAACTGTCTCTACATCTGTTGGCAGAGCCCCTACTTCTCTGCCAATTGTATTTAATTTTGATGTAATTGTATGACTGATGCTGGATTAACTTCATGTCTCTTAAAATTCATGAGTGTTCCATGATAGCCGTGGTACCTCCTCTGTAGGTCGTGCCAGGCAGGATGTGAACATGGGATTGATTTCTGAGAAGTCCACTCTCATTGCATTTAATCACTTCTACAACTGGAATTTACTATATTTGTTATCTTTGAACATTTATAAGTATATTTTTGTCTTTTTTTTTTAGCTGCCATTTTGTACATGAATCGGGGGTGCTAATATCAGGAGCAAAAATAAACTATGAAGCTGGGTCACTAACCATAGTCTTGTACATATTTAGAAATAAATGAATCTGTTAATTGACTTGATTCAGAGGTGAATTTAAGATAAATAAATATATTTGGTCAGGTCAAAAAATGCAATCAAATAATGAATTCCACAATTATTTTTCCAGTGCCTGATCAATGTGTTTGTGTTAATCAATGACCAAAGATGCATTGAGTATGCACTGAATAAATGTCATGTGCTCGCCACTGTATAAGGACACCTGCTGGAGCAGTGATTAAAAAGCTGGGCTGCTAACCAAAAGATGGGCAGTTTGAACCCACCAGCCACTCCATGGGGGAAAAGATGTGGCAGTCTGCTTCCACAAACACTTGGTTTTACTGTTCTGTAAGATTGCTACAAGTTGGAATCGACTTAATAGCAATGGGGTTTTTGGTTTCACCTCTGTATAAGTATGCCTCACCATTATTACAACACAAAATAAGCAAAGACTAAGTGAAAATAATTGAATAACTTTAAATAACAACAAGAACGGGTTGATTCTGCCATGCTACATTTGTAACGTTTAAGCCATGTATTCTTAACTTAAAAAAAGCAATGTTTATAAATGTATTATGATGATGAGAACGTTTGATCAAAAAAGGTGAATATAAAGATATTGAATTTAGTGAGTGTTTAATATTACATCATTATGTTATTTTTCTTAAATATTACTTACTATGTTGCAACTAGAAATTTATGAAGCTGCCTGTTGTAAAATACTTCTTGATAAAGCCCCACTAATACTAACATCTCTCTATATAACTATAGTTGTATTGTTTATTTTAAAACAAAACTAAAGCTTTTATAGGTGATGGAAGTTGGATAGGATCAGAATAAAAAGTCTGTCTACACGTATTTGATTAATGTCAATTCTAGTTATTCTTCACTTTTGTACTTTTTCAACCTCATTTCCACTTGGAAGAGCCTCATCATTATGTTTTTCTGACAGTTGAAAGTAGGATATATGACACCAGATTCTGAGCAAGGATAGCACACCCTGTCCTCTGTCACCCTCACATGGAAATTTTATGGCATTATTGCATTATTATCCATGATTTGAGCTTTTCTACCCAAGAACATGAAATGTCCTTCTACTCATTTGTCTTCTTTCATGTTTTTCACTAAAGTTTTATGATTTTATGCCACAAAGGACTGTTAGATTTATTCCTGGGTACTGCATATTTTCTATTCCTGACTTACAGAAACGAAATTGAGTTTTGTATACTGATCTTATTTGCATCTAAAAATGTAAGCATTTTTAAATATTTAAATATTTCTGTTGGTAATTGTAAAATGTCTCCTTTGTTTGGTTTACCATGAAGGCATTCATTAATCTAATAGTCTTTAATTAATAAAAGTTTTGTTCTTCCTAGCATTTATATTCTAAATATTTCAATAGTATAGTCCTAGTATTAGGAATATATTATATTCTAAATAACGTCAATTTATTTACGTCTCATATACTTTGGACATGTTATCAGGAGAGATCAATCCCTGGAGAAGGACATCGTGCTTGGTAGGGTAGAGTGTCAGCAAAGGAGAGGAAGACCCTCAGTGAGATGGATTGGCACAGCGGCTGCAACAATGGGCTCAAGCATAGCAATGATTATGAGGATGGCGCAGGACCAGGCAGTGTTTCGTTCTGTTGTACATAGGGTTGCTGTGAGTTAGAATGAACTCAACAGCACCTAACAATGACAACGACAATATTTCAAAACTTAATTTTTTTGTGTTATGAATTTTTTTTTCATGACGTGTTTTCAGTAGTGGAATGCATGCAGATTAATGGATTGTTTAAATTTGTGGTTGGTAATATGGATTATATTTATGAAGCACAGCGGTTAAGCCTTAGGATGTTAAACAAAAAGTTGGTAGTATGAACCCACAGCAGTTCCTTGGAAACCCTATGGGACAGTTCTACTCTGTCCTATAGAGTCTTTATGAGTCGGAATTGACTTGATGGCAACAGGATTGGTTTAATTTTACTATGGATTATGAGAAATATTATTTGGGGGACAACATGACACTATAGTCAGAAGCACCACGCAGTCCCTCCACAGCAAAGATCAGAAAAATTAAGTCAAACACAGTCACATGTCAATCCTGAAACCCTAACCATCAAATGAAGAGATAACTCAGCCAAGTACCAAATGGAATAAGAAACTGACCAACAACAGAGCACAAGGAGAGATACATACAGAGGTCCCCTATCAGCTACCACAGCACTGATCTGCCGTCTTGGACCCCTATTGGAGATCAGCAAACAGGGGGTACAAGAAAGCAGCTTCACAGAGCTTCCAGCAGGAGACAGAACAACTCATAACCCACGATATAGGCTTTCTCACCCCACACCCTTCTTCACCCTCACTTAGCCTCCTCTGCTTCCTGCAGCCACAGTCTGTTGGCTGGGAAGCACAAGCTTCCCCATAGTGCCATTTGGATTCCACCTGCCCATACTGGCTAGCTCCCGGAGTGCCATTTGTTGGCTGTTGGTAGTGTTTTTTTCTGCTTCTTTAGATTTTTTTCCTTACCTCTCACCACCTCCCCCTCCTTTCTCTCAAATACCTGGCTCCGAGCGCCATCTTTGCTTCTTCCCAAGGGGCTGCAAAACACCACTCGACTATGAAACTGCTTCCCGGCCCATGCCACTATGCTGGTGGACCCCCGGGGCTTTTTTGTTTGTTTGTTTGTTTGCTCTGATTTGTTCTGTTTTGATTTGTTTGTTTATTTTCTTTTTCTTTTCTTGGCTTGGGAGCTTCTTCTAACCAGACAATACCATGCGACTTGGAAGCTAGTCCCTTACTCTGTGCAGACACACAGGGACATCCCGGGGGGCATTTCTTTTTTCTTGTTTGTTTGGTTTTTTCTTATTTATTTATTTGTTTAGTTTTCTTCTCTCTCTTATTCCCTCTTTGTCTTTCTTCATTTCCAGTTTCTCAATTTATTCATTTTTTTATTTTACCCATTTTCTTTTTTTTCATTTTTGTTTTTCTCCATTTCTCAGTCTCTCATCTCTCCACTCCAATAGCAAGCTCACTTAGCTCTCTTTTTCGTTCATGTGTATGTTTTTGGCTCCTGTTCTTCTCTCGTCTCTTTCGTCTTTCCCATACCCATCTTAGCTCTACACATCACAATCTCCCTCCTCCTTCCTGCCTACCTGCACTGTGTGCTGAACATCACACTCCCAAGCAGCACAGGCACAGCCTACTGGAACCTGCCCTGCACTGATGCCTGGTCCACACTGTTAGCCCTGGTATGTGCCACAAAAAACCTATCCCAGCAACTCCCCTTCAGTTGGACCTGCCCAGCTGTACCATACCGGAGTGACTGACTCTGCCCATTGGAGAAGGAGGTGAAAAGTATCGTGCCCACAGACGAACAAATAACAAAGAACGCACAGCCTGCCTGCTCAGACATAACCAAATAAAACAAAAAAGCACAATGAGAGGCTTTCAGAAAAATGGCACTCTAGGCATAAGCACCACGCTGTCCCTCCACAGCTAAGATCTGAAAAACTAAGCCAAAAAGAGAAAACAGCAATCCTGAAACCCTAAAACATCAAATGAAGATATAAAGAGCTCAGCCAAGCACCAAATGGAGTGAGAAAACCGACAGAGAATGGAGAGTGAGGAGAGATTCATGCAGAGGTCTCCTATCAGCTAACGCAGTGTGGATCTGCCATCTTGGACTTCTATCAGAGACCAGCAAACAGGGGGTGTGAGAAAGGAGCTTCACGGGGCTTCCAGTAGGAGACAAAACAACCAGTAATTTGCTATATATGCTTTCCCACCCCCCACCCTTATTCACCCCCACTCAGCCTCCCCTTCTTCCTGCGGGCACAGTCTCTTGTCTGGAAAGAACCGGCTGCTTGGATTCCACCTGCCTGCACTGGCCAGCTCCCTGAGTGCCATTTGTTGGCTGCTGATGTTGCTTTTTTCCACTGGTTTTGATTTCTTCCCTACCTCTCACCACCTCCCCCTCCTTTCACTCAAATACCTGGCTCCGTGCACCATCTTTCCTTCTTCCTGAGGGGCTGCAAAGTTCCGTTTGAGTGTGGAACTGCTTTCTTCTCTGGGCTGCCACGCTGGTGGGATCCCCGGGCTTTTGTTTGTTTGTTTGTTTTGAATTCTTTGTTTTCTTTTCCTTTTTCGAGTTAGGAGCCCATTCTGGCTGGGCAGTGCTATGCAACTTGGGACCTACCTTCTCTGCTTGCGCAGATGCGCAGAGGGATGCCTGAGGACATTTCTTTTTTGTGGGTTGTTTTTTCTCTTTTTTGGGGGGTGCTTTTCTTGTTCTTTTTTAAAAGATCTGTTTTGTTTTCTTTTCTCTCTTTTTCCCTTTTTGCCTTCTTCATTACTCAGTTTCTCATCTCTCTATACCTTCCTTTTCTTCCTGTTCCCTGAATACCTGACACTTAACACCTCTACACCTTCCAGCCAGGCTGTACTGCAACACCTGAGAACAACTTCCCCAGACCTCATAGCCGCACCAGTGGGATCTCTGGGAGCTTTGCTGTTCTTTTTCCTTTCTAATTTTTATTTATTCATTCTTTTCTTTTCTTTTCCTTTTTTCTTCTTCTCCCCCTTTTTGTTTTTCTCCATTTCATAGTTTCTCATCTCTCCACTCCAACGGCAAGCTCCCCTAGCACTCGTTTTTGTTTGTTTGTAAGTTTCTGCCTCCTGTTCCTCTCTCCTCTCTCCCATATCCATCTTAGCTCCACACATAACAATCTCCCCACTCCATCCTGCCTACCTGCACCGTGCGCTTAACATCACACCACCAAGCAGCACAGGCATGGCCTACCAGAATCTGTCTGGCACTCATTACTTACCAGCCCTGGTGGCTGTAGTAAGTGCCACAAAAAACCCATTGCAGTAACTTCTCTTCAGCTAGACCTGCTCAGCTGTATCATATCTGATCGACTGACCCTGCCAACTGGAGAAGGAGGCAAAAAGTATCACACCCACAGATGAGCAAACAATAAAGAACACGCAGCCAGCCTGCTCAGACACAGCAATTTTTTTTTAAAAAAAGGACAAAACAAACAAATATACAATCAATAAATGAGGAAAATAACAACTGAATGATCCAAAGACAGCGGAAAATATCAAAACATTTACAAAAATAGGACAGGATGGTTCCAGTAGGCATCTGAAATAAAACACCAGATGACGTTACAGTGGAAGAAAATGAACTACAACTACGTGATAAGGAATTCAAATCTCTAATACTCAGAATTATCCAAGAGTTGAAGCAAAAAAAAAAAACAAAAATGAGAAAAAAATAGACAAATTCATAGAAAAGGCAGACAAATTCATGGAAAATACAGACCAAAAAAAAATGGAAGTATTCAGGAAAATAATGCAGGAACACAATGCCAAAATAAATTCACAACTAAAAATCATACAAAAACAACAATGAGAAATCCAAAAGATAAACAACAAGATTTCAGAAATGGACAGTGTCATAGAAGGGCTGAGGAGCAGGTTTGAAACTATGGAAGACAGGATCAGAGAAACTGAAGACAAACACTCGGATACAATTATGTTTGAGGAAAAATAAGAAAGATAAAGAAACTGAGAATTACGTGGGATTCAATCAAAAGCAAAAATCTGCGAGTGATCGGAGTTCCAGAACAGGGGGAGAAAACAGAAAACACAGAGAGGATCATTGAAGAACTGCTGACAGAAAACTTCCCCAATGTCATGAAAGATGAAAAGCTGGCCATCCAAGAAGCTCAACGAACCCCATATAGGAGAGACCCCAAAAGAAAATCACCAAGGCATATCATAATCACACTCGCTAAAACCAAATGCAAACAAAGAATCCTGAGAGCAGCTCGAGAAAAAAAAAAGTCACACACAGAGAGAAACAATAAGACTAAGCTCAGATTATTTGGTAGAAACCATGCAGGTGCGAAGGCATTGGGATGACATACATAAAACCTTGAAAGAAAAAAATTGTCAGCCAAGAATAATATATCCTGCAAAGCTCTCATTCAAATATGATGGTGAAATTAGGTCACTTCCAGATAAACAGAAATTAAGGGACTATGTAAAAACCAAACCAAACTTACTAGACTTATTAAAGGAAGTCCTTCAATCTGACAACAACCAATATCAGAGCTCAGGCTGAATATCGGACACAGGATTGTACTAGCCAGATATCAACCTAGGAAATGAACTCTTAAGGACTATGCAAAACCAAAAGAATTACAAAAGCTAACCAGAGTGGTTAATGTTTGAATGACAGCAGCACCACAACAATAACAGAGGAATAAATGGTGTAGGTATAGAACCTTCTAATGGAGAGGAAGTCAAGCAATACCAAGTAATAATAGACTGGTTCAAATTTAGGAAGATAAGGGTAAATTTCAAGGTAACCAAATAGAAAGTTAACAAACCTACTCATCAAAATAAAGAAGAAAAACATAAAGTCTCAGTAAAAACAAAACCTACAAAAACAGAAGAAATGAAAAAAAAATCCACAAACAAAAGGAACTCAGCACAGGAGAGTAAGAGGAACAAAGAAAACGTCAGCACCACAAAAAAATAGCACTACAAAATGTGATCCCACTCCTAGGAATATATCCTAGAGAAATAAGTGCCATCACACTAATAGACATATGCACACCCATATTCATTGCAGCACTGTTCACAATATCAAAAAGATGGAAACAACCTAGATGCCCATCAACAGATGAATGGATAAATAAACTATGGTACATACACTCAATGGAGTACTATGCAACCAGAAAGAACAACGATGAATCTGTGAAGCATCTCATAACATGGATGAAACTGGAGGACATTATGCTAAGGGAAATAAGTCAATCAAAAAAGGACAAATATTGTAATGAGGCATCTACTGTGTAACTCATGTAAAAGTTTACCCACAAAAAGAAACAATCTTTGTTGGTTATGAGGGATGGGGGTCGGGGGGATACTAGATAGATAAGTGGCAACTTTGGTGAAGGGTAAGACAGTACACATTACTGGGGAAGCCAGCACAGCTTGTACAAGGAAAGGTCATGGAAGTTCCATAGACACATCCAAACTCCCTGAGGGACTGAATTGCTGGGTGGAGGGCTATGGGGACCATGGTCTTGGGGAACATCTATCTCAATTGGCATAACACAGTTTATAAAGACAATGTTCTACATTTTACCTTGGTGAGTAGCATCTAGGGTCTTAAAAGCCTGTGAGCAGCCATCTAAGATACTCCTCTGGTTTCACCCCTTCAGGAGTAAGGGAGAATGAAGAGAGCAGGATACAAGGGAAAGATTAGTCCAAAGGACTAATGGACCACAGCTACCAAGGCCTCTACCAGACTGAGTCCAGTACAGCTAGATGGTGCCTGGCTACCACCACTGACTGCTCTGACTGGGATCACAATAGAGAGTCCTGGACACAGCTGGAAAATGATGTAGAACAGAATTCTAACTCACAAAAAAAGACCAGATTTACTGGCCTGACAGATTGGAGAAACCCCGAGATGGCCCCCAGACACCCTTTTAGCTCGGTGGTGAAGCCCCTCCCGAAGTTCACCATTCAGTCGGGGCTTGGACAGCCATATAAAACAAAACAGGACTAATGAAGCACAGCAGTCCAGGGACAAGGACTAGAAGGCAGGAGGAGGCAGGAAAGCTGGTGATAGGGAACCCAAGATTGAGAATGGACAGTGTTGACATGTCATGGGGTTGTTAACCATTGTTATAGGGCAATGTGTGTACTAACTGTTTAATGAGAAAGGATTTGTTCTGCAAACTTTCATCTAAGGTACACACACACACAAAAGAATTATCTATATGAGATCAAATTGACAACAGTAACTCAAAAGGTTTGATGGGAAGCCTAGGGGCCAGTGTGTTGAAGATAATGGTGATGGAATAATTTGGAAAAGGAAAGTGAGAATAGCAGCACAACTGGAAGAATGTAATTGATGTCACTGAATTGTACATGTAGAAACTTTTGAAATGGTGTAACTTCGGCTATGTATATTTTCACCAAAAAAAGCTCCTTAAGGTCAAGAAGGGAAAGTGTTGACATGTCGTGGAGTTGTTAACCAATGTCATAAAACAATATGTGTATTGACTGTTTAATGAGAAACTATTTGTTCTGTAAACCTTTGTCTAAAGTACAATAAAAAAAAATATTGTTTGGGATTACGTGTTCCCATGTATCATTGGTGGTTCTCTGGCACCATAATTGTGGTATGACCTTGTCACAAGGATCATGAGAGGCACAGTTCATTGAGTCTTTCATTTTGTTACATTGTGCACCCCTGGTTTTCCAAATATCACACACACACACACAAACCCAAACCTACCAGGGCTCCCTATTACACAGGAAATCATAAGTATGCTTACAAGTCTTATCTAGCTGTGCAAAAGCCCAAAGAGACAAAGGTTTGATGCAATTACACTTCCTGGATGCACTGACTCACATATAAACATACATGCAATATACTTAAGGAGATAAATAAACTAGCACATCATAATGATGTACTACTTAATTCTACTTTAGTGAATTTCACCAAAGAATGTTTCTTTCATTTTTCAATGCTACACGAACCCCTACTAGAGGAGAGCATATGCTTTAACTGGGACAAGCAGCCTCCTGAGAAACCTGAGAACCCAATAATGTTCACAGGTACATTCTGTCCCAAGATTCAACAAAAAAAGACCCATTGTCGTCGAGTAGGTTAAAAAAATTACAGTGGCATATATTTCTACTGAAATGTTGTAAACAAAATACTAATAGCAGGCTGCCTTGACATGTTCCACATCTTAAAGAATATGCTTTTAAACATTTTTAATACAGAGATTATTTTTGCACAGATTATTGTAAATTCATATAAATTCTTATAAACATTACTTGCCAAATTGTGAATTTCTCTACTTCAAGCCTGTTAAGACTTAATTTCATGAATGATTGTTGAATTTCATTCATATCTTTGTTTTTTTCTTAATTTCTGGAAATCACCATGTTTTTTTTTTCCTCTTTTAATATATCAAAATATATTTAAAAATTTTCTATTGATGGCCAAACTTATATGTTTGTAATATCTAAGTTAATTATGTTGTGCTAGATTATTTATCTTCTTAAGAATCTTGCATCTATGTTTATGAGACTGTTGTATTTGAATAGGTCTGAATGGCATCAGTAGCCATCGCTGTTAATTATTTTCTCATGGTACCTCTTCATGACCGAGGGAGTACCCTGGTATGGGTATATAAGAAGATACACACAGTTGTTCGTTATAGTATCGTCGGAAATATAAATGATTGAAATTGAGGTAACTGTACACTGAGAGCGTAAAGAATAAGAAATATGTATATTATAATATTGGAAACATTAATGTAACCACATCTCTATACAACTACTTAGATTCCCCCCCCACGCCAAACACACACATGCACACACACATATATATCTACTAGTAGCTGAAATATTGGTGTTTCAAATTTACCCAGAGGTGCCTTGAAAGAGAGGTCGGGCAACCTGCTTCTGAAAGGTCACAGGCTTGAAAATCCAATGGAGCAGTTCTACTCTGAACTTGACGTGGGATCACCATGAGTCAGAATCAATCCAATGGTAACTAGCAACAATTATGCATATACTATCACAGGTCTGTCAGTTTGTTGTACTGTGGTGGCCTGCCTGCTGCTGTGATACTGGAAGCTTTGCCAGCAGTATTTCAAATACCAGCATGGTCACCCTTGGTGGACAGGTTTTAGCAGAGCTTCCAGACTAAAACAGACTAGGAAGAAGGACCTGGCAGTCTACTTCTGAACAAAATGGCCAGTGGAAACCTTTTGAATAGAAGCAGAACATTCTCTGATATAGCACCAGAAGATGAGTCCCTCAGGTTGGAAGGTGTTCAAAATATGAGTGGAGAAGAGCTGCCTCCTCAAAATAATGACTTGGGTGGAGTCAAGCTTTTGGGAACTTCATTTACTGATGTGGCACGACTCAAAATGAGATGAAATAGTTGCAACATCCAGCAATAATTGGAACATGGAATGTACGAAGTATGAATCTAGAAAATTGGCAGTTGTCAAAAATGAAACGGAATATAAAACATAGATATCCTAGACATTAGTGAGCTGAAATGGACTGGCATTGGCCGTTTTGAATCAGAAAATCATACGGTCTACTATGCTGAGAATGATAAATTGAAAAGGAATGGCATTGCATTCATCATCAAAAAGAACATTTCAAGATCCATCCTGAAGTACAACACTGTCATTGATAGGATGATGTTCATATGCCTGCAATGAAGACCAGTTAATACGACTAGTATTAAAATTTACCCATCAACCACTTAGACCAAAGATGAAGAAATTAAAGATTTTTTACCAACATCTGCAGTATGAAGTTGATCAAACATGCAATCAAGATACACTGATAATTAATGGTGATAGGAATATGAAACTTGGAAACAAAGAAGAAGGATTGGTAGTTGGAAAATATGGCCTTGGTGACAGAAATGATGCCAGAGATCACATGACAGACCAAAAGCTTTTTAATTGCAAATACCCATTTTCACCAACATAAACGGTGATTATACAAGTAGAACTTGCCAGATGAAATACACAGGTATCATATAGACTACACCTGTGGAAAGAGATGATGGAAAAGATGAATATTATCAGTCAGAACAAAGCCAGGGGCCAGCTGTGGAACAGATCATCAACTGATTCTATTCAAGTTCAAGTTGAAGAAAATTTGAAGTAGTCCATGAGAGCCAAAGTACAACCTTGAGTCTATTACTCATTGAGATGGATCAACACAGTGGCTGCAACAATGGTCTCAAACATAGCAACAATTGTGAGGATGGCTCAGGACCAGGCAGTGTTTCATTATGTCGTATATAGGTTGTTATGAGTGGTAACCGACTCGTGGGCGTCTAACAGTTTTTTCAAGTGAACTCCATGTAAATTATTAAAATTGCTCCTTGTTTCATTTTAACCCATTTTATTTTTGTGTCTACTTGTACAATACTTTAAACCTGGAAAACAATTCTTAAATTAATTCAATCGTACATCCTTTCTTGAGTTAACGCAACCTACTTTCTCATGGACGTAATACAGGTTTCTTTCATATTAAATTTATACACTTGAATTAAATTTTTTTGAACTGACTGAAAGAAAAAAGTACAGGTGCTTTTTCTTTTTTCATATATGCAGCCATTCTCATTCTTAGATTAATTCCAAGTTCTATGGCAAAAATTAAAAGAGCCTGTAAGGAGCTAGATGGATTGACTCTATCATTTTCTTCTGTATTACAACAAAGGAGAACTGAAAAGAAGAATTTATAAGAAAAAGAAAAAGAAAACAGGGGGGCACTGCAGGTGAATATCAGGATAAATGGCTGAGTCACTGAAACTGAAATAAATGATGAATTCTTCGCCTCACATCATTTCCATTTTAATCTGCCTGAATACAAATAAAACACTGAAACAGAGTATGTTGTAGGGAATGTACATTTAGATACTTTACTTCTACTTAGTTGAATTGAATGCTATTTATGGCTTAAAAATTCCAACTGAAATATGAGGAGTGGAGATAATAGCATAGTAGTTGCTAACTTGCTGATGAGGTACATTCTTACATTCTTCTACTTCATTTGCAAATTCTGTAAAATGAGTTCTATTCTCTGACAGGTCACTTGTCATTCTTTCCCATTTTATTATCAAGAACACTTCAACTCAGCACCAGGAATAATGCACCCATCTTATCGTACGTTGCTTTTTTGGATTTGGTATTTTATATGACAAGAATCTAATCTACCATATATTTTAATATGTCACATTTTTTCTAATGAAAATGGGCTACCTCAACAACACTTACACAGTTGCAGCTAGTATATGGGGAGGAGCCCTTGTGGCGTAGTTGTTAAGAGGTTGGTGGCTAACCAAAATGTCGGCAGTTCAAATCCACCAACCACTTCTTGGAGACCATCTGGCAAAGTTCTACTCTGTCTTGTAGTATATTTAATGCCACTTTTTTACATTTTTGTGCTTTTTGTTTGTGCTTTCTCTGTTTAAAAATTGCCCCCAAGCATAGTGCTGAAGTGTTGTCTAGTATCAGTCTAAGGGTAAGAAGACTGTGTGACCATGTCTTATGGAGAAAATATGTATGTTAGGTAAACTTCTTTCAGGCATATCATAGCCATCTAGTGCTGCAGTAATAGAAATAACACAAGTGGATGGTTTTAACAAAGAGAAATTTCTTCTCTCACAGTCTGGTAGGCTAGAAGTCCGAATTCAGGGTACCGGCTCCAGGGAGAGGCTTTTTCTCTCCGTTGGCTATGGAGGAAGGTCCCTGGGACACATCAGTCTTCTCTTGGTCTGGGAGCATCTCAGCGCAGGAACATCAGGTCCAAAGGACTCGCTCTGCTCCTGGCACTGCTTTCTTGGTGGTATGAGATCTCCATGTTTCTCTGCTTGCTTCTCTCTTTTATATCTCAAAAGAGATTGGCTTAAGACACTAACTAATCTTGTAGATCTCATCAGTATAACTGTGGCTAATCCATCTTATTACATCATAGTGATAGGATTTACAACACATAGGGAAATCACATCAGATGACAAAATGGTAGATAATCATACAACACTGGAAATAATCATGACCTAGACAAGTTGACAGATATTTTGGGGGGACACAATTCAGTCCATGACAAGGCATGAGCTAGAGCTGTTGGCCATGAGTGCAACGTTAATGAATCAACAAGATACATCAAATAAAGTGTCATTAAGCAGAAACACACATAAAACAAGGCTATGTATTGATTTGAGCCGCAAAGACTGTGGCTAGACGATTGCAAGAACTTAATCTTGTAATTCCCCTAGGAAGAATGGTTCAGTGTTTGCTAACTCAGTGTTTGTGGTGACTTTATGGAACATAACTACTGCAAATAAAGTTCATAGAACATAATTACTGTAAATAAACAAAGGCAATTTATTTGTTTAATGCATTATTTTTCTTAGGCCATGGGCGACTCTCTTTTGGGAGGGCTCCTATGTTATTCTCTATTTTAATTGTTTCATCTAAAGCCCACTGCTATTGTCTTTTTTTCCCATCTCCCTGCTTCTTTCCTTGTTCTACCAAGTTTAGTTTTAATACTTCAGTTGCAGGGAGTCTTTTAAAACTTAAGTCAATTTTAAGCCATCTCTCTGCTGAAGACTCTTCAAAGAGTCTGCACTTCATACAGGAAACCATGGACTAGAAGTCATCACCGGAGTTACTCTCCACCCCTATGCCTAAACCCTGTTATTTCTCTGAAATTATACATCATTCCCCCTTATCCATCTCTGCTGCGGCCACACTATCTCTTTGATGTTTCTTGGACACACGAGGCACATGCCTTAGCTGTTGCCTCTGCCTTAAATGAAATTTCCCAGATGTAGCCTTTGGTTACCTCCTCACATTCTTTAATCATTTGCTCAAATATCATCTTTTCTTGATGGCACAAATGCTACAAACTGATGCCACAACCCAATAATCTCTTCCAATTATTCAGCTCAGTGTTTTACTTTTTGTCTTTCCAAACACTCATAACCTTCTAAATTTATTTAAATTATTAATTTATTATTTATCAAAGTAAAAATTAGCTACACTGCAAAAATCTACACTTGCAAAGACATGGATAAATCCAGCTACAAAGTTAACAAGAAACAACTTTCTCCCAAGGACATGTGATAAACAACTTTCTTTGAATGACTACTGCTTCCTTATACATTGAGAATCTGAAACCTGGTTCTCTAAAATCATAAACTATCATCAACTTTGTCTTTTGGAATTATATCAGTAAGAATAAAATGCCCCACTCTTGCCTGTCCCATCTAAATCATTTTGACTCAGAGAACTCAATTCCGACTCATAGGGAAGGTATAGGACAGAAAAGAACTGCCCCACAGGGCATTAGGATTCCAGGAAGACTCATTAACAACCTTCAATATGCAGATGACACAGTCTTATTTGCTGAAAGTGAAGAGGACTTGAGGCACTTATTGATGAAGATCAAACACTACAGACTTCAGTACGGATTACACGTTAACATAAAGGAAACACAAATCCTCATGACTGGACCAATAAGTAACATCATGATAAATGCAGAAAAGATTGAAGTTGTAAAATATTTCATTTTACTTAGATCCATAATCAACGCCCATGGAAGTGACAGTCAAGAAATCGAACGACTTATCGCATTGGGTAAATCTG
The DNA here is from genome assembly GCF_000243295.1 of Trichechus manatus latirostris. NCBI lineage: Eukaryota > Metazoa > Chordata > Mammalia > Sirenia > Trichechidae > Trichechus > Trichechus manatus. Next base: position 49,446 of record NW_004444293.1, on the reverse strand, counting down.
CTGCAAAAGACCCTTTAAAGTGTTAAAAAGCAAAGATGTGACTTTGAGGACTAAAGTGTGCCCACTCTAGCCATGGTATTTTCAATTACCTCATATGCATGCAAAAGCTGAACAATGAATAAGGAATACCAAAGAAGAATTGATGCCTCCAAATTATAGTAATTGGTGAAGAATATTGAATATACCCTGGACTGCCAGAAGAACAAATAAATCTATCTTGGAAGAAGTACAGCCAGAATGCTCCTTAGAAGTGAGGGTGGTAAGAACTTGTCTCATGTACTTTGGACAAGTTACCAGTAGGTACCAGTCCCTGGAGAAGGACATCATGCCTGGAAAAGGAGAGGTTCAGCGAAAAGAGGAAGACCCTCAATAAGATAGACTGACACAGTGGCTGCAACAATGAACTTAAACACAGCAACTCTTGCGATGATGACCTAGGGCTGGACAGTGTTTCATTCTGTTGTACTTAGGGTCACTACGAATCTGAACTGACTGGATGGCCCCAACAACAACAACAGAACTGCCCCAAAGGGTTTCCAAGGCTGTAATCTTTATAGAAACTGACTGCCACAGCTTTCTCCCACAGAGCCACTGGGTGGGTTTGAATCACCAACATTTCTGTTAGCAGTCAAGCACTTAACACTGCACCACCAGTGCTCCCCTGACACAGAGAAGCAGCCCGTACTTCCAGTCCAAATGCAAAGCTTCTGATACAGATTTCTGGACAGACTATTTTACATATTTTTTAACTTTATTGTTTCCAAAAATCCAGAGTAAGTCTGCTTAGCAGCCTAGACATACAGATCCTAAATTTTATATGGAAAAATAGCCAAACATAGTCAAATAACCCTGAAATTTTTCTTTAGGATATGTACATAAAGAAACTGTCTCATGTGAACTTAAGGGTAATCAATAATTATGTCAACAAGCGTAGTATATGCAATAACTAGAAGCTAGACACTAAATACATTTCATCAATAGGAATAGAACACATTTTTAAATTACTGTTTGATAAACTGGATATATTAAATCTATACATAAGCACAGAAAACTCTTGGAAAATTTATCTTGGCAAATTATTTTATGCATAAATTAAAGAAAAACATTATGAATGATTTGGGGGCATATTCGTGTATAGTAAATGAACAAAAATATATATGGGAAACATTCAGAACAACAATTGCCTGTGGAGATGTTGTACAATGGATATCTTTGTGTTTCTTAAAAAATAAATTTGTGCAAAAATGGCAAAATGTTCATTATCTTTTATAAACCCAATATCAGGTATATGTGCCTTTGTTATTATTTGATCTTTTTGGAATGTATAATATATAAACAAATAAAAAGAATAAATTTAGAAAATAATTAGATCTTAACTAAGAAACTTAAAAATGAAGGACAGCTTAGTCCATTGAAGTAATTCTGATTTATCAATGGATTTAGTTCTTTTGTCACAAAGAAAAGACATCTTGCTTTTTTTGTTCTGCTTAATATGGTAGGTACTACAAATTGGCAACCACTACACATTATTCTACATTCATCTTTTTTACCAAATAGAAGCTTGTTTCTGGGTTTCTTTTTTCTTTTTTTTTTGGTAATAATCCTATTTTGCCTTCATCAATACATAATGAGTGTGCTGTGGGGTAATTTTATTTACCTCTGGATCTCTGGAAAAGACAAAGTAAATATATCCCTTATGCAATGTCATACATTTCCTAAAGATTCTGTACTTCCAAATAAATACCATAATAGGGAAAAGAAAAAGTTTACAGCCGATCGTTTCTTAACTGTTAAAGAAGTAGATTAGCCATTTTTACTAGTTACCCAGGGCTACCTCTCTCCTTTCCCCTCTAGTAACTTAGCGTTTGACCATTTCACAGTTCATTACTCCCCTTGTCTGACTGTAGGAAAAGAAAATAAAGTCAAATGGAGTAATCCATTCAGCTACTTCAAAATTTAAATGAGGCTGCCAGATCCTATTAAAGAAAAAAGAAAGACATGTATTCCACTCTTCTCACTCAGCAACTAGCTAACAGAAAAATAATAATTGTAATCGTAATAAAATACCTCACTTTTTAAAAATGGGACAAGGAAAGTATAAAGCAAACGTGCCATATAGCTACTAAATCTGCAATGAAAAAAGAAGCAGCACCAGGGGAGAAGGCTGAGAGCCGTCAGGTTATCTCCCATGAGCTAAAGCAGGCTATAGTTTTTCTTAAAATTGTGTCATGGTCTTAAAACGTCTTTGCAATCATCCTTCTTTCAGAGAACTGTGATTTAGAAACCTGGCTAGGTTTTAGAATTAGGAAAGATTCCTTTAGAGACTTAGTTGAACGCCAATGCTCAGGACTTTAGTCAGAGTGTTGCTAAAGCAGAAATCTTGCTAAGATTCCATTTAAAATTTCTAATGTCTATCCACCCAACCAAGGGGTCCTGCTGGTACTGAAACACAATGAATATAGGAGGGAAAGCGTTGTCAGCTATGCAATAGTCTAGAGGTCTTGTGGGTTATGGTGATTTACTGAGCTGGATTAACTATGTGAAAACTTAAAATTAAGGGGAGACTTAACCCAGGGCAAAATAGTGATAATAAGGGGGGGGAAACAAATAAAAGTAGTTAATGAACATTCACCACAAGAAATTCCCAAGGAATAACAGAAAAGTTCAGGCAAAGTGTCTTTGGCATCAACCCAAAAGTTGAAGTCTAAGGTGAGAACTGGCGGGCCCACAGGATGACTTCTACCTCGTAGTGAACATAGCAATTCATAAGAACAGCCCAGATTCAAGGGATGGAGAGATAGATTCCGTTTGATTGGTGGGAGATGTACATATTAATATTGCAAAGAGTATGGATATAGTTAGGGCAAGGTATTTTTGCAACAAATATTCCACAATTTCTCAAGATAGTCTTACTTTTTTTTTTTTTTTTGGTTTACTCGTTTTCACATTTAATTTACTACTAATAATTTGTTTTTGATCTACTATCACAATTTTGTTTACTCTTTTTCCTAACTGTTTCACTGTCCTTTTCCTCTTCTTTCTTGTCTTCCTCTACATTAAATGTAAAATGTTTATTATTTTTACTCTTTGGGATTGTGAGTTATACATTATTTTACTATTTTTAGTGGTTAAAACATGAATTTTTGGCTTATTGGAGTCAAATAAAATTAGTATTTTCAACACTTCCAGGACAAGGTTAAGACCTTGAAACACCTTAATCCCATTCAGCCTTCTCTAACCTTTGGTATGATTTTGTAATATACTTTAATGCTGCAGTTTCTAAATACCACAGATCATTATTATCATCATTTCATACCGTCAACAGTCCCTTGTACCAAACAAATTACCCACGTTGTTGACTTTATTCTCTCTTGCATTTCTGGTTTTCCTCTAGGATCATCTTTATTCTACTTTAAGGAGTATTTTCAGTATTGATTTTAGTGTTGGTCTAATGATGAAGAATTCTCTTCTTACCTGTAAATATCTTTATTCACCTTCACTTTTGGAGGATATATTGAGTGGATACTGTATTCTATCTTGGAAGTATATGTCTTGGCACTTAAAGATATCATTCAATTTTCTTCTGATTTTTGTTTACCCTGAGAACTCAGATGTCAGACAGATTATACCCTCTGTCTTTCCCCTCACAATTAGGATTGGTAGATAAAACACAGGGCACCCAGTGAAATTTGAATTTAAGGTAAACAAGGACATTTCTTAAGTGTAAGTATGTCCGTACAATATACTTATGCTGGAAAAACAAAAACAAAAATAATCATTTATCTGAAATTCAAATTTAACTGAGTATTCTCTATTTTTATTTCCTGAATCTAATAATAGCAAAAGTGTTAATATCATTAGTAAATGATATTAATATCCTTAATATCACATGCAAGCAAAATTTTGCTGAAGGTAATTCAAAAGTGGCTGCAGCAGCACATCAACAAGAAACTGTCCAAATTCAAGCCAGATTCAGAAGAGGACATGGAATGTGGGATGTCATTACTGATGTCAGATAGTTCTTGGCTGAAAGCAGAGAATACCAGATAGATGTTTACCTGTAGATTTTATTGACTACGCAAAGGCATTCAACTATGAGGATCATAAAAAAAAGTTATGGATAACATTGTGAAGAATGGGAATTCCTGAAGACTTAATTATGTTCATTAGGAACGAGTACATAGATCAAGCAGCAGACATTCAAACAGAGCCAGGGGATATTACATGTGTTAAAATCGAAAAAGTTGTACATCAGGGTTTCATCTTCTCACCATACTTACTCCATCTGTATGTTAAGCAAATAATCCAAGGAGCTGGACAATATGAGGAAGAACACTGTGTCAGGACTGGTAGAAGACGCATTAACAACCTGTAATATGAAGATGACACAATCTTACTTGCTGAAAGTAAAAAGGACTTGAAGTACCTACTCAAGAAGATCAAAGAATATAGCCTTCAGTAAGGATTACACCTCAACATAAAGAAAACAAAAAACCTCAAAACTGGACCAGTAAGCAACATAATGATAAACAAAGAGAATATTGAAGTTGTTAAGGATTTCATTTTACTTGGATCCACAATCAACACCTATAGAAGCAGCAAACGACTTATTGCATTGGGAAAATCTATTGCAAAAGATCTCTTTAAAGTGTTAAGAAGCAAAGATTTCACTTTGAGGAATAAGGTGTGCCTGACCCAAGACATGGTATTTCAATCGCCTCATATGCATGAGAAAGTTGGACAACAGATAAGGAAGACTAAAGAAGAATTGATGCATTTGAATTATGGTGTTGGTGAAGAATATTGAATATACCATGGACTGCCAGAAGAATGACCAAATGTGTCTTGGAAGAAGTACAGCCAGAATGTTCCTTAAAAGCAAAGATGGCAAGATTTCTTCTCATTTACTTTTAATGTGTTATCTGGAGGGATCAGTCCCTGGAGAAGGATATCATGCTTGGTAAAGTAGAGGATCAGTGAAAAAGAGGAAGACCCTCACTGAGATAGATTGACACATTGCTTACAACGATTGGCTCAACCATAGCAATGATTATGGGGATGGCACAAGACTGTGCAATGTTTTGTTTTGCTATACATAGTGTCACTAAGAGTTGAAGTTGACTGGAGGGCACCATATGTAACAACTCTGCCTCCCATCCCCCAGCTACCTTCAGTGTCTCAGATCGACCAAGGTCTTGGCATCTAGACTACTAATACAGATGAATTCAGATAACCAAATATATATTTTCAAGTTTCCAGGGGAACAGAAAGTGAAAGTATCAATAATTTATTTCTCTACAATGAAGTATACTGGCTGCAGCTAAAATAAAGAAAAGGAATAGAATTTATCCTTCCACCACGAGGCTGAGGAGTGCAGATGTATCTGTAGGAGACCCGTAGGTTCCATAGTTATAGTCTAAAAATAATTATTAAAGAAGCAAGAAAAACTTTTAGTCTGCTCCATAAATGTGACAAATACAGATGTATAGATTGAGAAAAACCATGAAAACCACTAACCTATTAGTTGAGGATTTTGTCTAATAGGTAGCCATAAACATGGAAGACATTGGGCCAGGAGAGCATTTGAAAACAGAACATAAAGAGTCAACTCTGGTTTCAGTCCATCCATCGAGAAAGAACATTTCACTAGCAAAAGGAATGGTGATGTTTTGAAAGAACAGTGAAGGTCGGTGCAGAAACAAAAGCAATATTTTACCCTCCTTTAGTGGCTTGAGCTTTCCGTTGAAGGATACTTGGAAGCCTCCAAGATAGGTTTTGAAACTCTGATGCATGAATATCTGACATTAGTAGGGGCAGCTTTTGTACACAGTGGTTTCTGAAGTATGCTGACTTCCTGTGACAAAAAAAGTCCTCACTGCAGGATTGGGATACAAAATCTAAAAACATGAAATTGCACTAAACTGGGCACACAAGGATTGGGAGTTTTAGACAGTAAGGTAGAGTTCAACAGTCTCTGGAATTCAGATTTTTTTTCCCTTTTGAGGAGATAAATGATTATGAACTCCAGGTCATAAAATATTAATAACATAGAGGTATTTGTTACAATTACCTTTAGAAACACTGTATTTTAAGAGATTAAAAAAAAAAATCATTTGATGAATGGGCTTTAGCACACCAACATTTACCAAAGACACACATAGCAGGAGGTAGGAATTATGTCTTTATACAAGGTAGTAAGTGTGTGAAATCTGGTTGAAGATACAGGAAGAAGATCAGAAAATATCTAATGTAAAGTTTCTGCTTTATTTTATTTTTTATATCAGTATTTGTTCACATTATTACTAATGGCAGAGAGCTGATGTGCCAATACATACTGAATATACCCAAATTTGGGTGAAGAGACATCATTTTTATGGAAAAATTACATAATGCGTGATGCTCTCGTTTGGAGGAAGGGTCAGAGCACAGAATAATTATTCCAAAAGCCAAGTCCAAAAGTCCAGCATGAGAGGAAGCACTAGAACATCACAACAAGGAAAAGATGGTATGTCTATAGAAAAATTATTCTCTGAAAGAAAAAATAAGAAAAAATTCCACCTTCCACAGTTTAGTCCATATGCATTTTTAGCAGATAATGGATGTGGTATCTGGGAGCAGCAGATTTCTCATCTCTTTATCCTGCCCTGGTGGTGCAGTGGTTAAGAGCTCGGCTGCTAACCAAAATTTGACAGTTGGATTCCACCAGCCACTCCTTGGAAACCCTATGTGGCAGTTCTGCTCTGTCCTATAGGGTATGTAGGAGTTGGCATTGACTCTATCACAACGAGTTTATCCTGCAATAACCCATAGATGAATATGTATTTTGAGCAACTTTATGACAAAATTAGTGATATTAAAGGAGAAGGCCACTGTGCTGATTTTTCTTAACAAACAAGATCAGGAATGCAATGCATACTATATTCCTTAACAAATAAGACCTTAGAATATACTAAATAGTAACATTTATAGATGAAGGGAGCAATCAGAGAGATTAATAACACGATCTAGTTGTAGCCTATGAAAGAGTATTAAATGCTGTAACAGAATGATTGCAGAAGCAAATAAGTGTTAACTTCTGGTATAACAAGCCCACAAGTAGTTTCTTGTCTGGTTGGTCTCATGGAGTGGGTTGCATGTGTTTAGATCGCTTGGCGTTGGGTGGAACAGATTACCTTCCATAAAGTAATCTAATGCATTGTAATGCTGTCCCTTTTCATAGTGCATTCTAATATTAAGTAATCAATAAATCAGTTGAGCTCATACTAGTGTAGAATAGATCCTAAACCTAATAACTTCTGCATTATAAAAAGAGTGGATCCAAGATACACACTTTGTGAGGATTGTCTGCAAGCCAAGGAACCAAGGAACCCTGGGACTACCTGCAATGTAGGAATCCACATGTAGAGAGCAAGATTTTGGACTTCCAGCCTCCAAAATTGTAATAAATTAATTTCTGTTCTTTAAAGCTGTTATAGCAATGTGGAAACTAAGACAACTTCATTTAAATGAAATATCCAGACTAGGCAAATGTACAGATACAAAAAGTAGATTAGCGGTTGCCTACTGTTGAGGGTTTTGGGGAGTAAAGAGGAATTGAGTGCTAACGCGGAAAGGATTTTTTGCGGGGAGGTTGTGGGGTGGAAATATTCTAAAACTGATTGTGGTGTTGGTTGCACAACTCTGAATATACTAAAAACAATCAAATTTTACATCTTAAGTAAGTGGATTATATGGAATGTGAATTAAATCTCAATAACACATGTATACAAAAAAAAACGAGAGTCATTATGAACCTATCAACAGTGACCAGAGGCTTTGCAGAGACCTCCGAACTCAGCTTCATCAGTGGGGAGATGAACATTCTTGGGTCACCATACTCAATCACAGCTGATAAGTGTGGGCTGGAATCACATTGAGAACTTGCATCGTTATTTCAGGTAATGCCTTTCAGTGTGGGAAACACATGTTCAAAAGCTCTTGAAGGACAAGCCAGAGTGAAGAGCGCCCATCTGGAATGGGTGTGGAAAGGTAGTGAAAACTGGTTTTGGGGTTGTCTGGCCGCATGGGGTCCCTATAAGTCAAAAATTGACTTGACAGCACCTAACAATAATAACGGAGCCCTGGTGGTGTAGTCGTTAACAGCTCAGCTGCTAACCAAAAGGTCAGCAGTTCGAATCCACCAGCTGCTTCTCGGAAACTTTACGGGGCAGTTCTACTCTGTCCTGTACGATCTCTATAAGTCAGAATCAACTAGATGGCAACAGGTTTTGGTTTTTTGGTTTAACAATAATAACGAGTATGGAGAAATATGGGCATGATAATCAGCCAAGATTAAAAATAAGGTAATTTTAAACTAAAACAAGTAGTCTATATAAAGAATCTCTCCAAGGTGCCAATCAGGCTGAAACTAGGCAGCAGTCATTGAGTGTGACTGTAAGAGAATTATTCATCCAAGGATTTCCACAAGAAGGGGATAGTGAAGACAAAGATCCACTGAAGATAGGGAATTTTGACCACAGGAGTGATGTATGGGACACCCATGTCTTTGGCTTTGAATTGGGAGAAAATTGGTTAAATAAGATACTGAAAAATCCAAAGTCCATGAAATATAATAACCAGTTACCATTGCATCGGTTCCAACTCATTACAAATTCATTTACATTAGAGAGGAACTATGCTCCATAGGACTTTCAGTGGCTGATTTTTTGGCAGTAGATTGCCAGGCCTTTCTTCTGAGGTGCCTCTGGATAGACTCAAACTTCAGACTTTTCAGTTACCATTTGCACCAGCCAGGGGCTCTGGGAATGTAGCACTAGATACTGAAAGAGATGATACACAATCTGGAAATCCATAGGGATTGCAGGATGAGCATATTAGTTTATCCAAGATTGAGCCAAAGAGTTAACAGGTAAATGATCTTCAGAAAGGGATGAAGTAAGACCAAATCACGTTCAAAAAAAAAAAAGAAAAGCACTTTACCAGCCGCAGAGACAGAGCCCTGAGACTCTGGCAGCTTATCCCAGTCAGAGCTGCAAACCAGAGAGACTAACCTGAGCAGTCTGACCTGCCTGCCTGCAGCTGTTGGTAACTGCAACGCGCAGGCTAGGTTATTAGTGTGGTCTTGAGAAACAGCGACAATTCTGTCATCAGGCTGCAGCATTTCGCTGATGACAGTCAATAAAAATTTACATAGTTAACTCTGTTTTCAGAAGTTTTTCTTCTGTTCCATATTTTGCGGTAACAAAAATGCTTTACTGTGGCAAAACAAGCAGGCAGTTAGAACGCTAACTAGGCTTCTCGAGCAAAAGAAAATATTTTATTTACTGCAGGTTTACTACTTCAAATGTGTTTATTCTGCCAGTTTAATAGTAATTTTCACAAGATCTGTAGGAACACTAATGGGGTTTGTCTGAGTTTATTGATTAATTCATTTTATAAGAAAGAAGATTGGGGCAAAATGTTTTATTTCTGACACATTTGATACTACATTAAAAATTTACCTTCTTAGTTTATATGCTTATTGATGGACTGAATTATTTTTAGAATGGTTGTATAAACTGAAATGTTGTAGCTTAGCTATTTATAATTTACAGAATGAGATACAGGAAAGAAATATAAACTAACATTTTAAATGCATAAAAATGTACATGTGTAACTGTTCTTTGGCATCTCAAAGTTTATGAACATTTGTGAATCAGAACTTGAATAATAAAAAGCCTACTTCTTTTTTCCTTTGATAGCAACAAAATAATATCTTTATTTTCCTTGCTATAGCTAAATGCTACTTTAGATATCGGAGGATAAAGGATAAAAGATTCAACAGCAAAGGTTTTTTTTTTTAATCTTTTTGTTTGTTTTTTTATAGTCTAGTCTAATCTTTGTGTGAAGAGTGGCCTTTGGGAATGGTTTTAATTCTGGGTTAACAGAGTATCCAGGAGCCATGGCTTCGGGGGTTCCTTCAGTCTCAGACAGACTGTTAAGTCTGGTCTTTTTTCATGAATTTAAGTTCTGTTCCACACTTTTCTCCTGCTCTGTCAGGGACTGACTCTCTGTTGTGTTCCCTGTCAGGGTGGTCATCGATGGTAGCAGAGCACCATCTAGTTCTTCTGGTCTCAGGCTGTTGGAGTCTGGTTTATGTGGCCCTTTTGTCTCTTGCTCTAACATTTTCCTTGTGTCTTTGGTGTCCTTCATTCTCCTTTGCTCCAAGTGGGTTGGGACAAATTGATGCATCTTAGATGGTCGCTCGCTAGCTTTTAAGACCCCAGACACCACTCACCAAACTGGGATGCAGAACATTTTCTTAATAAACTTTATTATGCCAATTGACCTAGATGTCCCCCGAACCATGGCCCCCAAACCCCAGCCCCTGCTACTCTGTCCCTTGAAGTGATTGGTTGTGCTCCGGAAATTTCTTAGCTTTTGGTTTTGCCCAGTTGTGCTGACTTCCCCTGTATTGTGTGTTGTCCTTCCCTTCACCTAAGATGATTCTTGTCTACTATCTAGTTAGTGAATATCCCCTCCAACCCCCCACACACTCATAACCATCAAAGAATGTTTTCTTCTATGTTTAGACCTTTTCTTGAGTTCTTATAATAGTGATTTCATACAATATTTATCTTTTCATGACTGACTAATTTCACTCAGCATAAGGCCCTCCAGATTCATCCACGTTGTGAGATTCATCATTGTTCTCTATTGTTGCGCAGTGTTCCATTGTGTGTGTGTACCATAATTTGTTTATCCATTCATCTGTTGATGGGCACCTAGGTTGTTTCAATCTTTTTGCTATTGTGAACAGTACTGAAAAGAACATGGGTGTGTATATGTCTATTTGTGTGACGGCTCTTATTTCTCTAGGATATATTCCAAAGAGTGGGATTGCTGGATCATATGGTATTTCTATTTCTAGCTTTTTAAGGAAGCACCAAATTGATTTCCAAAGTGGTTGTACCATTTTACATTCCCACCAGCAGTACATAAGTGTTCCCGTTTCTCCACAACCTCTCCGAGATTTATTATTTTATGTTTTTTTTTTTTTTGGATTAGTGCCAGCCTTGTTGGGGTGAAATGGTATCTCATTGTAGTTTTGATTTGCATTTCTCTAATGGCTAATGATCGTGAGCATTTCTTCATGTATCTGTTGGCCTCCTGAGTGTCTTCTTTGGTGAAGTGTCTGTTCATACCCTTTGCCCATATTTAAATTGGGTTATTTGTCTTTTCATTGTTGAGATATTGTAGTATATTGGAGATTTTAGAGATTAGACCCTTACTGGATATGTTGTAGCCAAAAAAAAATTTTCCCCATCTGTAGGTTCTTTTTTACTCTTTTGGTGAAGTCTTTTGAGGAGCATAAGTTTTTGAGTTTTAGGAGCTACCAGTTACCTAGTTTCTCTTCTGGTGTTTGTGCACTGTTAGTAATGTTTTGTATTCTGTTTATGCCATGTATTAGGGCTCCTAACACTTTTTTAATCTTTACGAAAGCAAGTCACAGAAGTCACTGGGTGGTCACTGAGTGGGTTCAAACTATCATTAAAGACACTCAGACACTTTATCTTGCCATCCTATCTCTCAGACTTTTCTTTTCCTGTGTCACCTTAAACATAAGGAGCTGTATTGAAACTAAATCCAACTAGAATACAGGTTTCTCCATTTATTGTGCTTCTCGTTGAGCTTCCAAATATTGTAAATAATGCAGAGAAGCTTCTATATAACTAAAGAAAAGTTCTGATATTTCCTAAATATAGTTAGAAGCATTTTAAACCTAAAAAAACTCACTGCTATTAAGTCTGTTCCTACTCATAGAGACCCTATAAGACAGGACAGAACTGCCCCATAAAGTTTCCAAGGCTGTAAATCTTTTCTAAAGCAGACTGCCACATCTTTCTCCCAAGTAGCAGCTGGTGAATTCAAACTCACAATCTTTTAGTTAGCAGCCAAGTGCTTTAACTACTGTGCCTCCAGGGTTCATAAGTATTTTAGAAACCTATCTAAATCAGGTCATTGATGAAGAGCTGGGCTATTTATACAGACTCATAGGATAGAGAGAAACCCTGGTGCGGGCGGTTAAGGGCTTTACTGCTAACCAAAAGGTTGGCAGTTTGAATCCACCAGCTGCTCGTTGGAAACCCTATGGGGCAGTTCTACTGTGTCCTATAGGGTCACCATGAGTAGGAATCAACTCGACGGCAATGAGTTTGTTTGTTTTTTAATATGTATAGGATAGAGAAGCTACACATTTACAAACTTCCAATGAAAGTGATCATATAATATTTTAAGGAGTGTACTCAAATTAAACAACTTCGATAAACAACATTTTATTCACAGTGAATGTAAAAGTTTTGTGTATGCTTAAAATGATTTACAACAGCATGCCCTTTTGTTTAATTCAAAACTTGTTGTCAATGTCTGCAGTATACTTTTAAAAGAGGATTTTTCAGATTTTGTTTGAAACAACAATTTATTCTTATGGAATTTATGTCAATATTGTATCATTTGTGTCCTGGAATACAAGTTCCAAGGAGAAAATATTAGGAAAAATTAAAATAATTATTCTAAGGGAAAGAGATACTTCTTTATTCAGCAAAATGCTTCACTGATATGCTGGGGAGCATAGCATAATTGGGAGAAGTTTAAACCAAGAGAAGTTACATTTCCTTTTCTTTTTCTTTTTTTAATAAAGAAATATAAAATTTGGAGTTGTCTACTGGTATCACCTGTTAGAAGGTGGGTAGAAGTATCTAGGGAGATGAAAAGAGATGGATAGCCAAAATCAAAACAAAACCACAACAGTATGGCAGTTTGGAATGTTACAAATGCTGTAGGCAGCAAGCACTCACTGGTTGTGGACTTCCAGAAATGAGTTTCTAGAACAGTGTGACATAATCACCCTCTGCAAACCTACAATTTTCAGGCAATAAATTTTACATGCAAAAATCTTGTGATAGAAGAAGGCTAAGACGGAGCTCAGAATGAAAATCCAGTGCCTATGGCCATTACAATACAGCAGGGGCCCCTGCACTTGGATAGGAGGTCTTTACAAAATCACTCAATGAGATCCATTCCTTTACGATGTCTTCCTTCCTAGGTGAGGTCAAGCATAGATCCAACAGGCTACAGATTAAATGACTAAGCCTGTTCTATCATCCTTTTACTTCCAGAAGTTTTCCTCCAGGTTTGCTCCCTTTTATCGGGCATGTATGTACGTAATGTAAAGATTGAATTTGTGATAAAGTCATTGTGTTTGTTTCCATAGCAGATTATTCCATATGTGGGTGCTTTGAATGTTCCCATATTGGTAAGACAATAAAATTACACTCTTAGCCACATCACCTGAGCCTAAGGAAAGACAAATATCAGTCAATTTCAAACAAATTTCTCTCTCTATAGGAACCCTTGTGGCATAGTGGTTAAGCCCTCAGCTGCTGACAAAAATGTTGGCGGTTTGAACCCACCAGCCACTCCACAGGAGAAAGATGTAGCAGTCTGCTTTCCAAAATTACAGTCTTGGAAACCCTATGGGGCAGTTTTACTCTGTCTTATTGGGTCACTATGCATCGGAATCAACTTGACGGCAATATGTTTTTGTTTGGGGTCTCTAAGTGCAATGCACAAAGTTACGTCCATGGCATCCATTTTCCGATAGCATAAACTTTCTACAGTTGATTGTCATTATGGAACTATGCTTCATTATCAGATGATAATTAGTAAATTATCGTCTATGCTTTTAGTTAACTATGCTTCATTACCAGATGATAAGTCATGGAAGTGACAACGAAAGTGAGCCAGTGGTCTGGTTAATCAGCAGGTGGGGTCAGAAAGAGATTTGCCACAAATCTGTGAAGTTAGTTAAGGTCTTAGGAGCAGGAGTTTGCACTTGATTACATAACCTACTTTCATTTCACAATGGAAATTTCTGGGTCTTGCCACAACTTGGAAAAGGTTGATTCAGGTTAGACTCATTCATTGCAGGATATGTGATTTAAGTTGGAGAGGCAATCATATCCTTTGATGGGATAACCTGTCTGCACCAAGGCTCAGTAAAAGTTTAGAAGAGGCTGCTAACTGTGTGTGTGTACTTGTGCATGTATGCGTGCATGCCATTTAGTATCTAAGAAAAATCTTAGTTGAATACCAGAAATAACTAACAGAATCTTATTGCAGAAGGTGCTCCACTTGGTGTTAAGACATTTGTCACTCCACAGTCTAAAGGAGAAAGCAGTCCAAATTTGAGATAACTTTCTGATTGTTTGAACTGTGTTCAAATCTTCTTATTACATACAATCTCATTTAACTTTCCTGATCATTTGATAATTTTTATAGGCACTTTAGAAGAGTTCCCAGGTACAGAATATACTGACTTTAATATCAAAAGAGCCCAAATTTGAGCTAGGAGTTCTTGGTTTTAGTTAGTGGCGTTAATGCAAATGGTTTAATCCTAAAGACCGTAGAATGTTGTTTAGGGCTATTGTGCCACATGGGCTCCTGCTAAACATGTAGTTGCCAAGAAAGTCACAAGAGTGCCAGGAATCTGAATTTTGTTCTTAACTTTTGATCAGCTGAGTTTGCACAGGGAGAAAAAAAATTCCGATAGGGAGCATCATTGAAGAGATGAGGTATAAAGGAAGAATTGAAGTATGAGGAGCAGGTACACGTGTGCCCCTCTTGATTCCTTCCTATGAAGATAATTCAATTAGTTGGACGCTCCTGGCTTTCACACCCCCTTTCATGTTCTTACTTGGGAGAGTTGAGTAACTTATCGAAATGGAAAAATTCGAAAGAATAAACAGCATTCCTGACTCAGTAAATTCAAAACATAAGGAGAATATTGGAACAATTTAGGCAAGAGATAATACTTCTTGTCTCTTTTTATGATTTTTTTTATAATTTAGTAATTATGATGATCATTAAAATTATTATTATCTTTTTAATGTGCAGCACTAAAAATAAAAATATATATATATGGGAAGAATTATATACACTTAATCTATTAAAGATCTGTTTAAAATAAAGACTACAATAATAAAAAGTGGTCAGCTCTTATTTATTCATTCTTTAACTTATATTTAGTGAAGGGCAATTGTATGCTAAGTATTATTCACAACACAGAATACAGCATCACTGTGTAATGGAGCAGCAAGTGAACAAGAAGAGGGTGATAGGAACTATGTCACAGAGGAGATTACGTAGGGATTACATAGACCAAAATCACCATTTATTGAATCACTCATTATCTTCACAATTTGTAATCTGTCTTTCAGCATTGATTGAATCAGAATAACTCATTCTAAATCAAAGTTTAATATATTTTGCTGAAGTGTGCTTTTTTTGCAATATTCATCTGGCTACTCAATTCGTTTTAAAGCTCAGTATTTAACACATGTGGAAATGTTGCGTGCGGCAAATTCTTTATTAGAACTAACCTTTGGTGTTAACTAAACAGTATATTTCAAAGAATTCTGTAAAAGCTTTTTTAGACTTTCAGACAACTGGAGTCCTTGGGTGGTGTAAATGGTTAGTGAACGTGACTGTTAAACAAAAATTTGGAGGTTTGAGTCTACCTAGAGACAACTTGGAAGAAAGATCTGGTGGTCTACTTCTGAAAAAGTATCCACTGAAAATTCTAGGGAGCAAAGTTCTATTCTGACACAGATGGAGTCACCATGAGTTGGAATCAACTCCACAACAATTGGTTTTTAACTGGATTACCCAGCTGGGATTAATATATGTATTCCATTCTGTCTTGTGAGAACACTCAGAAACATCCGTGGCACAGTGGACACTTGTGTCTGGTAGCCTATTTTCTGTAGCTATCTGCGTACTTTTGCTTACACCAGTCAAGCTGTGTGCTTACCATGAATCTGTTGTGTTGTTCCTACACCTATTTATGTCAGTCGTACTTGTGTAATGATCTGTTTTAGTTAAATACTGTGTTATCTAGAGAAACGGCCTTGGTTCTATGTCAAATGATTGGTGAACAAATACGCATTTGTAAGTTTGAAGCTAAATAGAATGTTTAAACTATCTATCTGTATATACCATATTTAATTTATTATTTAAAAAATTAATTTACTGATTATTGGTTTCAAGTAAGAGAGCTTCTACTATATAGAAGAATCCCAATGGATCACTGGTTATGATATTCCTTGGTTATTCATCATTAATGATTCCTTCTTTTGGGCCTTTAGAACTGTATCTCCAGAGTCCCCATTCAATATCTCCAACACCCTGGGTGTATGAAGATCTTAAGTGGTATCAACTAACATCTTAGAACTGATAGGCCTTCCAAAGCTTACAGTCAGCCAGAAAGCTAAGCCCTGCAAAGATTGGCCATGGAGTGGGAATGGGAGAGAAAAACTGTATAATTCCACCATTTTTCCTAAGCTCTTGTACTCAGCAGACAAAATATTTAAGTTTAATAAAAATAGATAAGGACTCTTATTTGAATATTAAGAATAATGTTATTACTGTTTACTACAAAGAAAAATCAAACTCATTGCCATTGAGTGGATTCACAGCAACGATATATGAGCTTTTCACTATAGTTAAGTGTTTAAAAAAGTTAGGGGTAAAAAAAAATCTGAAAGATAGAGGAGAAACTAAGCCAAGAGGAATCAGGTCCAATGTAACCTAGAAGCTAATTTTATGAGTTGGCTTACTGCTTGAGGGGACTGAATTCACTCACATGTTCCTTCCTGCTCAGGCTAAACACATTGGCAAAAAGCAATTCCAGTGAAGTTATAGTTTGAAAACATTAGAATATCTGAAGATCATTTGTTGGACAGAAAAAAAATTATTTCCTGTTGCTTTCCTCAAAAGGCATTTCTAAATTAAAAATATGCACCTGAGTCTTATACAATATGATGTGTGAAAATTTAAAATAAAAATTTTCTGGTCTAACTAACATGTATAATGTTGTCCTATTTTCTGACCCAAGAAATTAATAGTAGGGTCCTCTACATTTCATCTTATTAAAACATTACGATTTGGAATATTGATTTTTACAGTCTTATTCATGCTGCCAATAATCCAAGCATATAATTTTTTTTTTTGTGAAAATATAATGCCCCAAAAATACCACTTTATTTCTGAAAGTAAAGAATTTCTCCAAGTAACTTGTGATATACAATCAAGGGAATAGAAAGAAGACTCATCCGAACTGAAAATAAAATAGATTTGTCTTACCAAAATAAATATTCTTAAGGACAGTTTTACTTTTTAGTGGGATAAAAAGATATCATTTAGGAACATTAAAATTATTAAGAATGAAAGTCTACTTACTATTGGTAGACACATAATCAGGAAAAGGAATTAATAGCAGCGTAGGATTTAAGTATGTGCATGAATTTAAATGTGGTATTAAGAAAATGGAAAATGTTTAAGTACAAAGCTATGACCCTGGGATAACACAAAGGTCAGTCTTTCAAACCACCTGTGATTGTAATATGATGACTCAATTGTTAGCAAATCAAATGAGCAGGTAAGTATAGCAAAAATGCAAATTACAAGACATCTGATTTATATATATATATATATATACGTGTGTGTGTACATATGTATATATGTTTCCTGAGCCCCAAAATATACAAAAGGTTTTGAGAAGAATGGAATACCTAGTATTTATGCTCATATATATGTGAGACTACTACATTTACAGCTTGCCTGTGGAGTCTGTAAAAGACTTGTATTTTAGTACAGAAGATACGAACCTTTGGAGAAATCATAGAGAAGGAACAGAGTATGAATAATACAAACAATAAAGAAAGTGGAGAGAGCAGCAGAAACTAGTTTCAAGAGAAAAAGTGGTAGCCACAGCTTCAGGCTGTGAATGTAGAAATGAATTGAAAACAAAAGCTCAACATTTTAGAAAATAGCTTTTTCTTTTGGTTTTAGCTAAAGATGAAACCATAACTCAATTAAAAAATCTAGGTAATGTACATCTTTCTTATCTCTGGTATTAGGTCAAATAAGTATATCATTTTGGGTACAATTTGTAATTGCAGTTCTTCCAACAAAATATTACAATTTAAAAAAAAAGTTGATTATCTACCATCTGGGTTTCTGGATTTCTTCATGGAAATACCTGATGAACAGGGTAAATCTGAATAATTATAGAGCATGTAAATTTCACTCACAGTGAAATAAGATCTTTTATAGAGTGTTTGACTTGATAGTAGCTAATTTTAATTTTCTGTCTTGAATCAATTTCTATTTCTACAGAATGAAGATGGAATTTTAAATATATATGTATAAACATATATATACTAATAATAAATACAAATATAAAATATGATATTTTGATATTTATAAATATATATAAATATTGTTGTTTACAAAATTATAGTGTTTGTGTGTGTTTATTTTTTAACATGATACAAAATAGGTATTATTAAATTTACACATCAACAACTAATGCTAAAGAAGAAATTGAAGATTTTCACCAACTTTTGGAGTCTGAAATTGATCAAACATGGAATCAAAATGCATTGATAATTACTGGTGATTGTAATGCAATAGTTAGAAACAAAGAATAAGGATAAATAGTTGGAAAATATGGCATTGGTGATAGAAATGACAACAGGGATCACATGATAGAATTTTGCATGACTAATGACCTACTCATTGCAAATACCTTTCTTCACCAACATAAATGGCAACTATACAAGAGGACCTGGCCAGATGGAACACACAGGAATCAAATTGACTGTATCTGTGGGAAGAGACGATGGAGAAGCTCAATATCATCAGTCAGAACAATGCCAAGGGCCATCTGTGGAACAAATTATCAATTGATCATAGACTAGTTCAAGTTGAAGCTAAAGAAAATTAAAACAAGTCCCTGAGAGACAAAGTATAACCTTGAGTATATCCCACCTGAATTTAGAGACCATCTCAAAAATAGATTTGACTCACTGAACACTAATGACCAAAGACCAGATGAGTTGTGGGATAACATCAAGGACATTATACATGAAGAAAGAAAAAAATCATTAAACAAACAGGAAAGAAAAGACCAAAATAGATGCCAGAAGAGGCTCTTGAACGTAGAATAGTTAAAAGAACGGAATAAAGGATGAAGGAAAAGAACTAAACATAAGATGTCAAAGGGTGGCTTGAGAAGACAAAGTAAAATATTATAATGAAACGTACAAAGACCTGGAGTTAAAAAAGACAAAAGGGAAGAGTACACTTGACATTTCTCAAGATGAAAAAACTGAAAAAAAATCAAACCACGGGCTGCAATAGTGAAGGATACTATGGACAGAAAATTGAATGATTCAGGAAGCATCAAAAGAAGATGAAAAAAGTACACAGAGTCACTATACCAAAAAGAATTGGTCAACGTTCAGCCATTTCAGGAAACAACATAACAGCAAGAACCAATGGTACGGAATGAAGAAGTCCAAGGTGCACTGAAGGCTCATGTGAAAAACAAGGCTCCAGGAATTGACAGAAAAATTGAGAAGTTTCAACAAATGGAGGCAACACTGGAAGTGCTCATTGGTCTATGACAAGAAATTTGGAAGACAGTTACCTGGCCAATAGACTGGAAGAGATCCATTAGGTTATGCCTTTGAATTATGGTGTTGGCGAAGAATATTGAATATACCATGGACTGCCAGCAGAACAAAAAAACTGTCTTGGAAGAAATGCAGCCAAAATGCTCCTTAAAAGGGAGGATGGCAAAAATTTTTCTTGAGTATTTTAGACATGTTATCAGGAGGGACAAGTCCCTGGAGAAGGACATCATGCTTGGTGAAGCCGAAGGTCAGCAAAAAAGAGGAAGACCCTCATGAAGATGAATTGACACAGTGGCTGCAACAATGAGCTTAAACATAGAAGCAATTGTGAGGATGGTGCAGGACTCAGCAGTGTTTTGCTCTGTTGTACATTGGGTCGCTATGAATCAGAACTGATTTGATGGCACCTAACATCAACAATAAAATAGGTTTGGCATTTATGATATTACTACCTACAAGTATATTTAGAGATTATAAGTAAGAAAAGGATATTCTTGTATGCAATTATTATACACACAACCATATGTCTAGACAAAATATTAGATATATCCTTTTCCTCGTACTCTGATTTCTATAGTTCTCTACTTCCTCTTTCTTGACACAACATATGAATGCTCCCCTCTAGTATTTAAATATATTTCCTAGAACTCCCACTAAATTTATTCATCAAGGCTGTACTCAAAACATGCTCCATATCCACAATAATTTAGTAAACAAAAGAATAAAGTAGAAGAAGAAGAGTTATTGATCAAATATTTTCATTCAAGAAATAGTCGATGATTTCCTCTTGATAGAGATTTTCTCTGGTCTCCTACATTTCTGCATGTCTTTTAAGCAGAGGCACTGTGGGCCTCTGTTGTGCACCATCTTTTATATATTTGTATGAAAAGCAGCCTTGGAGGGTAGATATGTCTCCCTCCAGAATAAACGCAGCCATGCTTACTATCCAGTATAATAAAGATAATGCCTCCCTCGAGAGTAAGACAGACAAGACTGGTATCTGATATAAAAGATTACAGCCCCTCACGCTCAGGGTAAGTGGCCCTGATGGCACAGTGGTTAAGTGCTCGGCTGCTAACTGAAAGTTTGATGCTTTGAACCCACCAGCAGTTCCTTGGAAGAAAGATGTGGCAGTCACTTCTGTAAAGATTACAGCTTAGGAAACCCTATGGGGCAGTTCTACTCTGTCCGCTAGGGTTGCTATGAATCAGAAACAACTTGACAGCATACAACAAGAAGCTCAGGTTTCCTCTCCTGTAATGCAACACATTTCATAAGCAGCTGTCATCTGGCCCTCTTCATGTAGCATGTGAGAATTCAGTCTTAGAAAATGAGCACAGAAATGCTGATTACTCTGTCTACCGCTATTGCTGTGAGTACTACACTGTCCTTTATTTCTGTCCCAGAAACCTTGTGTTTTCTATCAGCATCGGTGGAACTATAGTATCCATGAAACTTGATAGCTTGCAAGAGGGTAATATCTTAGATCCTTCACAGTTCTTGATACTTCTTAGAGTTTAGAATCCAGGCTCATAAGACCTTGCATGATGTGGTTTCTGCTTACTTGTCCAGCTTCATCTGTTGTCTCAGTATTCTCTCCCAATGTCCTTAATGATGACTAAAACCTTATGCATCTATATTTCTGCCATTGTAATCTACTTTCACTTCTCTCATCTTTCATATTATCCCTTTGGCCTTGTATACTCTGTCTTATATTCCTACTTATATATGGCTGACATTTTCATAGGGTAGAACCATTTTTCAGGCACTTCCAAAGGCTGATTAGATTTTTCAGCATACTGGCTAGTTAGTATGCTGTTTGATCAATGAGCATTTTTTAACATCTTCCCCATATTGGGAAATTTCCAGATTGTGAGAGGATAATTTTCCAAGACTTGGACCAAAAACTCATTTTTCCAGTTTCTCTGATGACAGAGCCAATCAGATAGATCTAATTGAGAAGTTAGTGAACATGAAAAATTAGGGCACATAGAGATTTCATCATAATGAGGTAATAGCAGGGATATTCAGCTTTCAGATTCAGCAGTGGCAGCAATTTTAGTGGCTGAGTCCAGAGCACAAAGTCAGTAATGGAGTTTTAATTTCCATGCTCCCTGACAACAGAAATGTGTCACCAAGAGAACAGCCCATGGTGCAATTTGGGTGATATATACATATATATATATATATATATATACATATATATATATAAACTCTCTAGTTTACAATTTTAATTTTCTAGACTACTTAGAAATGTGCTAAATACTAACATTTAAAAAAAGCATATTCTGTTTTCTGCTTAATTTTGATAGAGTCATTTCTAGGGCTTTCAGTAAAGAACAGTGACTCATAGGTAAATTGGTACCAGAATTGTTGCATGGGAGAAATTCTCAAGGAAAAAGAAATGGAGAATTGGTTATTGGACCTTGTCTTAGTTTCTAGTGCTGCTGTGACAAAAACACCACTAGTGGGTGACTTTAAGGTACAGAAATTTATTTTCTCACAGTTTGTTGTTATTGTGTTCCATCCAGTTGATTCTGACTCATAGCAACCCTATATGACAGAGCAGAATTTCTCCATAAAGTTTCCTAGGCTGAAATCTTCATAGGAGCACATCACCAGGTCTTTTCTCCCAAGAGCCAATCGTGGGTTAGAACCACTGACCTTTCAGTTAACAGCCAAGTGCTTAACCATTGCACAACCAGGCCTCCTTCTCTCACAGTTAAGGATGTTGTTATTGTTGTCATTAGGTGTCATTGAGTTGATTCTTACTCATAGTAACCCTATCTACAACAAAAGGAAACACTGCTTGGTCCTGAACCACCCTCACAATCATTCTTACACTTGAGCCCATTGTTGCAGCCACTGTGTCAATCCATCTCCTTGAGGGTCTTCCTCTTTTTTGCTGACCTTCGGCTTCACCAAGCATGATGTCCTTCTCCAAGGACTGGTCCCTCCTCATAACATGCCTGAAGTAAGTGAGACAAAGTCATGCCATCTTCACTTCCCAGGAGCATTCTGGTTGTACTTCTTCCAAGACAGATTGTTTTGTTCTTCTGGCAGTCCATGGCATGTTCAATATTCTTCGTAAACACCACAATTCAAAGGCATCAATTCTTCTTCAGTCTTCCTTATTCATTATCCAGTTTTTATATGCATATGAGGCAATTGAAAACATCATGTCTTGGGTCAGGTTCACGTTAGTCCTTAAAGTGACATCTTTGCTTTTTAACACTTTAAAGAGCTCTTTCACAGCAGATTTGCCCAGTGCAATGAGTCCTTTGATTTCTTGACTTCTGCTTCCGTGGTCATTGACTGTGGATCCAATCACAACTTCTATGAGGCTAGAAATCCAAATTCGGAGTGTGGCTTTAGGAGAAGTTCCTTCTTTGTGACCTCTGGGGAAAAATCATTGTCTCTTTCATCTTCTGTAACCCTTGCTTCCCTGGGTTCCTTGGAGATCCTCACATGTACTTCTATTTTCCCCAGTTAGTGCTTGCTTATCTCTGTGTCTCTGCTCCTCCTTATTACTCAGAGGTGATTAAGTTTAGGACACACCCTACACTGATATGGCCTCATTAATATAACAAAGAAAACCCTATTCCCAAACAGGATTATATTCACAGGTATACTTGTTGCTGTGGAGTTGATTCTGACTCATAGAAAACCTATAGGACAGAGTAGAACTGCTCTATAGGATTTCCAAGGAGTGTCTTGTGGATTCGAACTGCTGACCTTTTGGTTAGCATCCATAGCTCACTGTAGCTCTTAACCACTGCACCACCAGGGCTCCATTTCACAGGTACAGATAGAGGTTAGGATTCCAACTCATATTTTGGGGGAGGGGGCACAATTCAATCCATAACAGACCTGCTTGTGTGGGATGGCAATGAAAATCATGCTTTTGTTATGAGAGGGAATATTATCAGCCCAAGTCATGCAGGCTTAAGCAGTTAAATTATCATATATATCATTTGCAAAAATGTGCAAAAGGAAGGCAAGACTTTAGGAACTAGATATCAACTGATAAACAATATTATTGAGTCGATGAAGAAGTCCACAGCTTAAAGAGTCGGACTAGTTTTTTCTAACTGCACAGGAGACATTTAAGGAAGAGAATCAAAAGATAAATGCTAATCCTCAGCTCAAAATACCTTGAAAGGCAAAGGGACTATCTCTCTGCTAAAAGGCTCTTACCTCATTCAGATAGTGTTTCTACAGCCAAAACTCACACTAAGGATTTACCCCTTTGGGCTGCTAAATTTATCAGTTTTATTCACAGCCTCATTGGATTTCTTACATGAAAGTTAGATCATTTATCAGTGAAGATGAGTCTTGAAAGTTGTAAAGGGGTCGTAAGAAATGATTCATAGTCCTCAGAGTACCTCAAATCCAGAATCTCCACTGATCATATTTTGCCAGCCAAAGCATTTCTGAGTGTTGATCTTTTTAACTATTTGATGGAGCTGTTTCTGCATTCCTTTAGAATGCTGAACCCATCTCACCTAAGGCAGATCATTTGCAAAGAGGAGCTAAATATTTTATTTTGCCTTCTCCTAAGCTTACTCAGAAAAATAATTGGAATTATTTATATATAACTTAGAATATATTCTTAGAAATCTATAGCTATATGTACATCTAAAACCTAAAAAAAAAAAAAAAATTTAAACTGTATGTATGGAAATTATGAATTCTAAATAAGCTTCATCAGGGAAAAAAAATCATAATTTTAGATAATTCTAAATATTGATTTTAATGCTGCAACAGACCCCCTTAGCTGATGGCTAAAACCTGAAAACTTCTTAGAAGAATTTCTCTTGGGAAATACAAGCCAAGCTTTCCAAAATCTCATGGAAGTTACAAACCCTCACCCCTCAGGCCTTAGCCAAAGACCTACTATGGACTGGGTAGAAAAACTCCAATCCTTTATTTCAAGTTGGAGGAGAATATGGTGTCATTTTCACTTCAGAACTTGCTGCAAGATCAAGCTAAAGTTAGATCTCACCTAAAATTCTATCCTTATGCCACCAACCAACACACGCCCCTCCACCTCGAGTCTGTCTTCCTCAGTCTGATTGCTTTCCCATTTTAGCATCCTCTCAGTAAATGCCCAACTCAGGCTCTGCTTCTAAGGGACTCAATCTAAAACAGTTACTATCAGTAATAGCCCTTAGATACTATCTTAGGCTGGGTTCTCTAGAGAAGCAAAACCAGTAAAGCTTATAAATACATATATAGAGAGATTTATATCAAGGAAATAGCTCACGCAATTGTAGAGGCTAAAACTTCCCAAGTCCACAGATCAGGGTAGAGGCCTCTCCCAGTTCACGTAGCTGCAGAAGCTGGTGAACCCAAGGTCGGCAGGTCGGAGAGGGGCTCCCGCTCACAGGCTGTGAAGGTCAGTGAATTCCAAGATCAGCAGACAAGACCGCAAGGTTTCTCCTGATTCACGTAGCTGCAGGGGCTGGTGAACCCAAGGTCAGCAGGTCGGGGAACCAGACTCTTGCTTGCAGGCTGAGAAGTCCAATGAATTCCAAGATCAACAGGTAAGCTGCTAGCTCAAGTCCCACGAACCGGAAGTGAGACAACAAGAGGCAGCTGCTGAGTCTGGAACAAGCCAAACACCTTGGCAAGGCGAGCAGGCAGAAGGTAACTGATGGAAGGCAGAAAGATGAAACTGAGAGGGCAGTGAGCTGCCACAGGCCCCGCCTCCGCCAGTACCACTCAGCAGATTCCATCATGGGGGTGATCACAACATTATACAACTACTAAAACACGGAGAATAGTAGCCTAGCCAAGTTGACCTACAATCTTAACCATCACAGATACAAACATTTAGAATGGGATTACAGAGCTGACAATGAGGATACCATCACTGATAGTAGATGAAACACTGAGAGCTGTGGAATGCTGTTGTAGTACAATTACTAAGGCTTTCAATTGTAGTGATTAGGAAGGGGATGTAAGTGGAAAGGCTACACTGCCTTATTTCATGGTTCTGGCATTTGAAATGTAGAATGGAATTCCAGGGCTGTTGCAGATCACTACTGATGCCTTGAAGAGAGAAAATAACAAGCTGTGCTTAATTAATTATCAGTTTAAGGCAAAGTGTTATGGACAGGTGTACTCTTTGGTAGAGCTTAAAGTGACCTTCAACTCTTGCAAGCAGAAGACTGATGGTGCTAAAAATCAGGATCAGGACATAACCGTAACAGTAGCATGATTTCAGAGGGGTCTGGATTTTCAGCAAAGAAATAAAAAGTTTTTATTCCAAAGTTCTGGTCCTAATAGGAGAAGGTTGGCGCTTGGATACTGGGATGGAGGGATTCTGGTGGAAGAACTTGAGAACTTTGAAACCTGAAGCCTCTGAAATTGCAGAAATGGTCTGCTTCCTTTCCCATTCGTCATTCTCCCATACTTGAAGACTATGCAGAGGCTTCCAATCAGACAAATGACTTAGATGGTAATGCTTGTCACCAACTCTCCTCCTGCCAACTATAATTTAAAAGAATTATATTAATGAGTCTTGGTAAAGACTGAGCATCTGTCTATGGGACACAAGTGAACTTGCAACCGGAGCTGCCTGCCATGAATTCTTTGCTTTCAGATTCACTACATCATTAGGTTTTTGAGCAAGTTCAGCAGCAATTCATCTTGACATGAAAGAGGTACATCTGGTATTGGGCATATGTACACTATATAAGCAAGGTCTAGACACTTCTATGAATTATAAACAACAAACTGATACCTCTGCCATGCTTATGGCTTTATGGAATATTCTTTATAAGAGCAGAAGGTGAAACAAAAAGCTTGATTTGGTTCACGGATAAAATAGCTTGGTTTGATGGTCAAGACTGAAAATGGACTGCTGCTCTGTTACAGAAACAGATATGGTCTTAAAAGTTGCTGGAGCAGGGAAGATATTATCCAGTGAACATATGTTTTGGCATTCCACCTTGTCAGCCACTTGATGTACAGAGAAAGTGGCTTAAGGTAATGGTATACATCGATACATGCGCGTTTACAAATGACTTGGCTGGTTTTTCAGGGCCCTGGAGGAAGCAAGATTCTTCCAAAATTGTGGAGATGGATGTTTGGGGAAAAAGCATATAGACAGATCTACGGGACAAGATACAAACTGTGAGTGTCTTTATATTTCATGTTAATATGATCCAAACATAGAAGAAGTTGGCTAAGAGACTCAAGATATATGAAGCTCTTTCCTTATCCATCTCACAGAATGTGCAATGGGCTCATGAGTAGAGTAGACAGGTGGAAGAAAGATCAAGACTATGAACATACCCATCAGTGTGGACTCCTTCTCACCCAAGTTGATCTAGCTATTGCTTCTCTAGAATGTCCAGTATACATGAAAAGTGTCTATCAAAATACCTGAAACATAGTAAGCAATCCGTAAATGGACATGATTTTAATAATTTAAAAATGTATCCACTATAGGGTATTTTAAAACTTTGTAGATATTAATTTCAGTTATCATGGAATTTATACCTTATTTTATAATACTGAGAAGTAGTTGAAAACATACATATATATATATATATATATATATAAACAAGTATATAACCACTCCTAACTTACTTAGATTAAAAAGAACAGGCTGTTATATGAAAATCAGTGTTATGTAAGAATGGAGGATGACCACATCAGATCACAAAATGGAGGATGACTGTATCATTACATAGCTGTCAAATTACATGATTGCATAACTGCCAAACTACTGAGAATCATGGTCCAGCCAAGTTGACCCATAATCTTAACTATCACAGCTAGTGTTACTCATGCTTTGCACGTTGGCGTTCAGTATGCCCAGATGTACATCATTAATTAGTAAAATAGTCAGTTATAGATTTTTTTTACTGTTGTCATAAATGCAAAATGTCAGATAATGAGATAGTCCATAAGTAAGGAGTAGGTGTATATATATATATATATATATATATATATATATGTATATATATGTATATACATATACGTACATACATATATGTCTATTTTATAGATAAACAAGACAGGAACTGACCTCCAATATCCAATAATCACTTGAGGAGAACTACAAGCCACTTGATAGCAAGTTGATTGTATCAGAGTCCTTTTAAACTTTACTAGAAACTACATTTTTTATAGCTTCTTCCCCTTTCTTATCCTGCTTCTCTCAGTCCATTACCAATTTTTCCCAAGAACTTTCCCTTAATAAATCAAATATGTAAAAGTCCCCAGCTGCTTCGAAGGTATCTGACCCAAGACAAGCGCACATACCAGAGATTAGGATCACAATCTGCTAGTTCAGTACACAGGCAGATGTTCTAATTGTTTGCTTCGTTGACTAACTGAAATCTGTACTCAGCGATGGCCTCCTGTAAATTAAGTTGAAAAGACAGAAATTCCTTGCTGAGAGGAGAAGAAGAAATCATTGGTCTTATAGACATAGTGATGCTACCTAATCCCTAAATACATCTCTTAAGCAGGTCTTTTAACTTCAAGATTGATAAACTTAGTGGTGAGAGGAGTTTAACAGCATCTTCGAAATGTTGTCACTGTGGTTATTTTCCGCAGGTAAAATATATTGCAGTTGAAACAGGCTTTCTGATTTCAGGGGGGAAATTGGATTTTGCAGCTGCTGAGGCCAAACTTCAGTGACAAGGCAAGAATGGTGTCAAGCACCAGGAATGAAATGTGTTTGAAATTTGTGTTGACCACTGCTGAAATATTTGGTTTTGGATAATAGATTATTAGATTTGTCATTTGGAAATGGATGAGCAACCCACAGAACTAACCTTGATCAGTTTAACAAGGAAATGATTCTAGCACAAATTTGAGTCTCCTTGATAAAGGATAGAGTCCCTGGAGTAACTGAAAGGTTCACGTCCCCTTGGAGGAAAGTAGGAAGAAAGACCTGACAATCTACTTCTGGAAAATCAACCACTGAAAACCTTATGGAACACAGTTCTACTCTGACATACATGGGGTTGCCATGAGTCAGAGTCTACTTAATGGCAACTGGTAACTTATGATGAAGGACAATGACTTCTCACTTGTTTTTTAGGCCCAATTTGATTCTCAGACACAGAGTTGCTTGAATAAAGGAGAGCTGGACATCTTTGAGGAAATACCATCCAATAAAATTAAAATTATGCAATGAGTGTCTTCTTTACAGGTGATATGCACTCAGGATATTCATGAAGGTAACAATTCATTGTGGAAAGGAAATATCCAGATACTATGAAGATTATCGCACAGAAACCGCTAGCTAGATCTAATTATCTGAGACATGAAACACCACAGTAGTTGACTGATTAAATGAGGTTCAAGTAAAAAGCGTAGTTTTGACTTGAATATGGGACAAATTGGGTCAGTTGGAAACCAAAATCCATATCAAGATTATTTCCTCATTTTCTTAGTGTATGGTTAGAACAGATGTACCATTTACCGGGTAGAGTTCCCACGTTCACTCACTGAACGGAGGAGATAGGCAAAATCATTAGCATTTCAAATATTTTCAAAATAATTCTTACTACCAATCTTATCGGCCTTGTAGCATTTGCCTCTGTTTATATAATCTAGGGTCAATGAATACCTAGGTAGGATATTCAGAACTGGATTGAGTGCACCCTCTTAAAATTGCATAGGGGTTGGGAATCTTTCTTGACATATAGGCATTGGCTATAAAGTGTTCTCAGTAGCTATTCTGATATTGGAATATTCCTCTCAAGTAAGTTACAATCAAAGTGGAGAAACCTAATATTTTAGAGCAAGGCCACATCCTCTACTAAAATTAAGTATTCTGTTTTTGAGAAACTTCTCTTGACTTGTGACTAGGCCACAGAAGAGAATAAATGACCAACACAGGAAATTAGGTAACAATTTAATCTGGCGTTATTTTACCCATCAAGCTATAAAGTAGTCCATTATTAGCAACATTCCATTGGCAAGTTGAAGTGATATATCCCTTTTGTGACCCATGGACATACAGCAGCCACCTACATTTTCTGCCTCTGGGGTCTAAAAGGAAGCTACTTTCCCACTGACAGTACATGCTGCCACCTGGTGGGGGCCTGTATAACTGTTTGAAATTGAATAAATAGGTGTGTGCTGCAAAGTACTGTTTTTACAGGGTGTTGTATGAGATGGTGCATCCTGTACCCACATATGTGTCCCACCAACCTGCACTAGAGTCCGCAGGGACATAAGTGTCCCAGAGGCGGGAGGGACATATGTATCCCACCAATTCTATCCAGAGTCCAGAAGGACGTACATGTACCACCAATTTTACCCCTCCTACTGAGTCCAGAAGGACACTATTCAGACACACTCAATAATTCAGTATGCATTCCATTAATGAAAACATATTTTATCAACAAAAAAATTAAAGTGAAAAATAATTCTATCATAAAAGGGATATATATATGTATATGAGACAAAGTCAGTTCCCTGACAGCAAAGAAATTCATCACATGGACATGTAGTAAATATTTCTTGTATGTTTATTCCTAAAAATGTGTGTCACTGCTTCCAACCCCACCCATTTAGCTTCTTAGGCATCTAACTATGACCATTTAATGAGAAGGAACATTCTTTAAATCTGGTTACTAGTACAAGATAGCTCTACATTATTTGTTGAAGTCAGCTGAAGTTGGACGTAAAAGAAACACTGGAATTTAGGGTCAGTAAAGATATTGGAACAGCCCTGGCGGGGCAGTAGTTGAATATTCACATGCTAACAGAAAGCTCAGTGACTGGAACTCACCAGCCACTCCATGGAGAAAGATATGACAGTCGGCTTCCGGAAAGATTACGGCCTTGGAAATCCTATGGAGCAGTTCTACTCTGTCCTGTAGGGTTGCTATGAGTCAGAATGGACTCAATGGCTGAGGGTTTGGCTTGGTTTGATTTGAAAGATATTGGGAGAAGAAAATTTAATTTTTTATTGAATAAAATTTAGTTGTCCTCTTTATCTGGGAAGAAAAATAATTTGAGATAAAGATCTACACTAGATAATGGAGGAAGGTTAATGCTTTCGTCAATAGTTAAGCATTTTCTTCAAGAGCAAGTAGGCAACACCTGCCCAAAAGCAAAGATGAAAAAGCAGAAAGAGACAAAAAACCTGGACAAATGGGCACGGGGGACCCAGGGTGTAAAGGAAAAGAGGAGAGTGTTGACACATGGCAGGGATGGCAACCAATGTCACAAAAGAATTTGTGTATAAATTTTTGAATGAGAAACCAATTTGCACTGTAAACTTTCACCTAAAACAAAGTTAAATTTAAAAAAAAAGTAGGGATTTTCAGCAAATACTTGTAGGGACTTAGTGAAAAGGACATTTTTAAGAAAAAGACATAGGTGAATTACTTTTGAAAATAGTTGTGAATGAGTGTTTTTCCTTTTATAAAGCTCACCATTTTCACAAGATTTTGAAAAACCAGGTGGACAAGATAATCCACTCAGTAAATGTCAGTGAGTCTTTTTCTCTAGCCACCCTAATATTTTTGAAATGGATGTGTAAACAGAGTGGACTTGCTGTCATAGGCTCAGCAACATAATTTTCCTTTTAAACAAGATTGATGTGGCTACCAGTCCTGTTGAGTGCCCAGTATTACTAATGGTTACAGCAAACCATCACCTTAGTCCCCCACATCCAGTGAATTAAGCATCGATCTCTATATCACTGGCCTATTCTAAATATTTTGTATTAGTGAAATCATACAGTATATGCCCTTTTGTGATTGACTGCTTTCACTTAGCATAAATTATTCAAGGTTCATTCACATTTTGGCTTTTATTAGGACTTCATTTCCCTTCATGACTAATATTCCATTGTGCATGTGTGCGTGTTTGTGTGTGTGTGTTGTTATTGTTGTTGGGTTCCTTTGGGTCAATTTTCAACTCATAGAGCCCCCATGTGACAGAGCAGAACTGCTCCAGAGAGCTTTCTAGGCTGTAATCTACATAGGAGCTGACCACCAGGTCTTTCTCCCATTGAGCCACTGGGTGGATTCATTTTATTTGGCTCCACAATCAACACTCATGGAAGCAGCAGTCAAGAAATCAAAAGATGCATTGCACTGGGCAAATCTGCTGCAAAAGTCCTCTTTAAAGTGTTGAAAAGCAAAGATGTCACCTTGAAGACTAAGGTGTGCCTGATCCAAGCAATGATGTTTTCAATCACCTCATATGCCTGTGAAAACTGGATGTTGAATAAGGAAGACCAAAGAAGAATTGATGCCTTTGAGTTGTAGTGTTGGTGAAGAATATACCATGGACTGCCAAAAGAACGAACAAATCTGTCTTGGAAGAAGTACAACCAGAATGCTCCTTAGAAGCAAGGATGGTGAGACTTTGTCTCATATACTTTGGACATTTTATCAGGAGGGATCAGTCCCTGGAGAAGGACTACAGGCTTGGTAAAGCACTGGGTCAGCGAAAAAGAGGAAGATCTTCAAGGAAATGGATTGACACAGTGGCTGTAACAATGGACTCAAGCATAACAATGATTGTGAGGATGGCGCAGGACCTGGCAGTATTTCGTTCTGTGGTGCATGGGGTCTCTATGAGTTGGAACCGACTCAGTGACACCTAACAACAACAACATTCATCTGTTGATGGACATTTGGGTTGTTTCCACTGTATGTCTATTGTGGATAGTGCTGCAATGAACATTGGTATACGTGTACCAGTTTGCATGGCTGCTTTCAAGTCTCTTGGGTATGTACTAAGAGTGGTATTACTGAATCATATGGGACTTCTTGTTTAGATTTTTGAGGAACCACCAAACTCATTTCCACAGAGGCTGTACCATTTTGCATTCCCATCCACAATGGCTGAGGGTTACAATTTATCCACACTCTTGCCAACATTTGTTACTTACTGCTATTTTTTTAAATCTTGGTCATCTAAATCTACCTTAAAAACAATCTTAGCATTTAATACAGAGACTGACACAAATTAGATCTGGGGAAAAATTTATCACATGAATCAGATGATTTACAATATTGAAGTATTTCATGTAAAATGTTCAATTTTCACATATGTTGATTGTAATTCACTTTATAATAGAGTAACAATGTGGTTTCTAACACAAAATAATCTGATCCAACATAGAAAAGGAAATAAAGTAGAACTTTTTTCTGCTATAATGCAGCATATATATTTCAATAAATGCTACATTCAGTGCAATTTAGACTAAAAAGAAGAGGATTTATGGAGAAAAATTGATTTAGGGGCAGACCACTAAGAATAAATGCAAATATGTAACCAGAGCACTAATAAAAACAAAACAATCCTAATAAAATTACTAAGCTGTTTTTAAATTTTAAATGTTAGATTACTAAAGGCATTTACCTTTAAAAACAAATGAAACTCACTGATAAAAAGGAGCATTTGGAAAAGATTGAGATTGCTGCATTATGGGGAAACAAAAACACAAAACATATCAGCATTAGGGAGATTCATGCAATAAGCACATCAAAGACAAACACAAGGCTAAAACGAACACAATAAGAGGAACACAAGGTGAATGGATATGTTTATGACTGGATTCTTCTGCTACTCGTTGCATTTAGCTGTTTAATGTACTCTATTTCCACCTGATGTTACTTAATGGTGCAAAACACTAGGGCATTGGGAAAAAGAATGTATGAGTCAATGCAAATTTTGCATTATAGCAACATCTTATTTATATGACTTGCCACATACAAGCTTCTTAACAAAATGAGTCAATAAAATATTCAAATATGCCTCAGTATTATAAAACAATGTATAAAGTATATGATAACTGAAATTAACATCCACAAATTCTTAAATATCCTATCATAGATAAAATTTCAAATCATTAAAATGATTTCCATTTATGGAGTACCTACTATGACCCACATATTTGGCTATACAATTTTCATGTAGCGTTTGTAATCCTTAAAACAAACATGCACTTTTACTCTTTTTACCAAGAGAAGCCTATCTCTTATGCTATCTCTTATGCTGCAAGTTCCTTAACATAAGATTCTCAGGCATCAGAAACAAAAAGATGGGGCATACTGGGGATGTCATCTAAGTATTTTATTCCAGACTCAGGTAACTTGAACTTGGAATACTATTAGTTGTCCATTTTCTGAGACAGCAACTGTTAAGAATTTGATCATTTGCAAAGATTCCATACAAGATTCCTGACCAAAAGTGTCCAGAATGCAGAACAGAATTTTTAATTCTCAATGGATTCCAGACTTTCTAGAGCCGTTGTGGCTGGATGAACCCCTGAAATTATTGCCCTGAGATAATGCTTAAACTATAAACCTTAAGCTAACTTTCGAAGTCTTCTTTGAATCAAAAAAATTGTTGTTGTTAGGTGCCATCAAGTCGATTCCGACTCATACAGACCCTATGTACAACAGAATGAAAAGCAGCCAGGTCCTGGGCCGGGCCATCCTCACAATCATTATTATGCTTGAACCCATTGTTGCAGCCACTGTGTCAATCCATCTCGTTAAGGATCTTCCTCTTTTTCACTGACACTCTACTTTACCAAGCATGATGTCCTTCTCCAGGATCTGGTGCCTCCTGATAACATGTCTGTAAGTAAACCAAAAAATATTTTATCTTAATTAGTAAAGTATGTCTTCCTTAAGCATTGTGCTCTTTTAAGAATTATCTGGAGTTCCGGCAAAATGGCGCTCTAGGCAGAAGCACCACGCCGTCCCTCCACAGCAAAGATCTGAAAAACTAAGCCGAACAGAGAATACAACAATCCTGAAACCTTAAAACATCAAATGAAGAGATAAAGAACTCAGCCAAGCACCAAATGGAGTGAGAAAACTGACAGAGAATGGAGAGTGAGGAGAGATTCATGCAGAGGTCGCCTACCAGCTAACGTAGCGCGGATCCACCATCTTGGACTCCTATCGGAGACCAGCAAACAGGGGGTACGAGAAAGCAGCCTCACGGAGCATCCAGCGGGAGACAAAACAACCGGTAATTTGCGGTGTGCGCTTTCCCACCCCCCACCCCTCTTCGCCCCGTCTCGGCCTCCTCTGCTTCCCGTGGCCACGGTCTCTTGACCGGGAAGCGCCAGCTGCTTGGATTCCACACACCCAAGCGGGCGGCTCTCTGGGTGCCATTTGTTGGCTGTTAGTGTTGCTTTTTTTTTCTGCTTCTTTTGATTTCTCGCTTGCCTCTTTCCACCTCCCCCTCCTTTCACTCGAGTGCCTGGCTCTGTGCACCACGTTTGCTTCTTCCTGAGAGGCTGCAGAGCGCCAGCAATTTGTGGTATACGCTTTCCCACTCTCTACCCTTCTTCACCCACACTTGGCCTCCTCTGCTTCCCGCGGACACAGTCTCTTGTCCAGAAACACCAGCCAGCAGTAGCTGGCTCTCTGAGTGAAATTTGTTGGCTGCTGGTGTTGCTTTTTTTTTTTTTTTTCCCTGCTTCTTTAGATTTCTTGCTTCCCTCTTGCCGCCACCCCCTCCTTTTGCTCTAGTGCCTGGCTCTGTGCACCATCTTTGCTTCTTCCTGAGGGGCTGCGGAGCTCCATTCGACTGTGGAGCTGCTTCCCAGTCTGGGCTACCGTGCTTGTGGGATCCCAGGGCTTTTGTTCGTTTGTTCATTTTGAATTGTTTGTCTGTTTTCTTTTCCTTTTCTTGAGTTGGGGGCCCTTTCTGGCGAGGCAGAGGTGCGTGGCAAGGAACTCCCCTTTAGCTTCCACAGACATGCAGAGGGATTCCTGAGGACCTTTCTTTTTTGGTTGTTTTTATTTTGTTTTGTTTTTGTTTTTTGGGGGGGCCTTTCATGTTCTTTTTTTGTTTTTAATTTGTTTTGTTTTCTTTTCCTTCTTTTTCCCTTTTTGTCTTTCTTCATTGCTTAGTCTCTCGTATCTCTATATCTTCCTTCTCTTTCTGATCCCTGAATACCAGGTGTTGTATACCTCTATGCCTTCTAGCCAGACTGTACTGCAACACCTGAGAGCGACTTCCCCAGACCTCATATCTGCATCGGTGGGATCCCTGGGAACTTTGTGGTTCTTTAACCTTTTTGATTTTTATTTATTCATTCTTTTCTTCCTCTTCCCCTTTCTGTTTTTCTCCATTTCATCGTCTCTCATCTCTCCATTCCAATGTCAAGTTCCCCTAGCATTATTTTTTTTTGTTTGTATGTTTTTGGCTCCTGTTCCTCTCTCCACTCTCCAATATCCATTTTAGCTCCAAACATAACAATCTCCCCGCT
>NW_004444293.1:0-6985 GCF_000243295.1 Trichechus manatus latirostris | reverse complement strand
AATGTCATAAAACAACATGTGTACTACTGTTTCATGAGAAACTATTAGTTCTGTAAGCCTTCACTTGAAGTACAATAAAATATAAATAAATAAATAAAGAATTATCTATGTGAGATCAAATTGACAGCAGTAACTTGAAAGATTAGATGAGAAGATTAGGGGGCAGTGAGTTTAAGTCAATGGTGGTGAAACAAGTTGGAGAAGGAAGCAAAAATGTTTGTGTTTTGCACAACTTGAAGAAAGGAATCAATGTCATTGAGTTGTACATGTAGAAATTGTTGACATAGAGTAGGACTGTGAATATTTTCACCAAAAAAAAAAAAAAGAATCTGATCATTTGGTGGTAATGAGATGAACCCAAGTCCATGGATCAATCAGCTCGATCAAAGGCACAGCAAGGCAACTATGTACACAAAATAATCACCACCCCATGCACTCATGCACATCGGGGCACCATTTCATTCTGTTTGTGAAGGGTTTGAATTTACAAAATTCTGTAGTAACGTATCTTGGAACTCAAAGAGCAATCTTAAATTGATAATTTCACAGCTACTTCCATTCCTCTGTTATATATCCTGAAATATAAAATGTATTTCTTGAAGCATAAAATGTAATATTTTCTGAAAATATAAACTGTTAGTTTCTGAAGTATTAAAATTTTGTCTTCTGCTTTCTATTCATGAACTCAGACTGTTTTAAATCCACATTCCAAACTCATCATTCCATTAATATTATAAAGTTTACAACAGAAGAGTAAAATTAGTTTTTTTCACCATATAAAATTGCATCTTATGGTAGAAACTGGCAATAAAGTGAAAACTTTACCAAAAAGTTGCAGATCAAGAAAAAAAGAAAATATATATATACATCCATAAAACACAATCTTAAGAAATGACTTGGTTTGAGCATCATGATCCACAGGCTTGGTGACAAAAAAAAAACCTTAGTTTGCGCACCCCCTCTACAATTTATCAGTTGTGAGATCCAAACAATATGTTGACTCTCTCAAAATTCCAGTGTCCTCATTTGAAAAACAAGTAATTATTTAATTATTTTGTTTGTACCTTAGGTCATATATGGATGTCCTCATATATTTTAAATTATTTTCCTTTCTTCTCTCTCTTATTCATCTTCCTCTATCTAGACGCATGGCACTTACTATACACCAATACATCCCTGTAAGTTGGATAATATAGCAAATTAGTTAATATATCTCCTCCATTTCTATGACAAATATATAGTAATTCTTAAGGTATGGTAGACTTTGTGCTAATTACTATGCTGCCTTGGTGGTGCAAAGAGTTAAGTTCTAGGCTACTAACTGAAAGGTTGGAGGTTCGAGTCCACTCAAAAGCCCCTCAGAAGAATGGCCTGGTGGTGATCTACTTCTGAAAGGTCACATCCATTGTTACCCTACAGAGCACAGTGCTACTCTGACATATATGGGGTCATTGTGGGTCGGAATTGACTTGGTAGTAACATGTTTGGTATGGTTTGGTGCTAATATCCTGTCAAATTGAATAATATGTTTCAGATAAAGACATAAGAAATTTGAGGTAAGCAGACAATCAATAAAAGAAAGTATAAGATTCATAGGAACTTATAAGTTACATGTATCATCAGTAGGACAAGGACAGAGGCCAACTGTGGAACAGACCAGCAATGGCTCTTATGTAAGTTCAGGTTGAAGCTGAAGAAAAGTAAGTCCATGAGAGCCAAAGTTTGATCATAAGTATATCCCATCTGTCTTATTTATCTAGTGCAGCTATAACAGAAATACCACAAGTGGTTGTCTTTAACAAACAGATTTTTTTTCTCTCACAGTCTAGTAGGCTAGAAGTCCAAATTTAGGGTGCCAACTCCAGGGGAAGGTTTTCTTTCTCTGTTGTCTCTAGGGGAATGTCCTCATCATCAATCTTCCCTGGGACTAGGAGCTTCTCTAATCAGGTACCCAGGTACAAAGGACACACTATGTTCCTGGTGCTTCTTTCTTGGTGGTATGAGGTCCCCATGTCTCTCTGCTTGCGTCTGTCTTTTATATCTCAGAAGAGACTGGCTCAAGACACATCCCAATCTTGTAGATTGAGTCCTTCCTCATTAACATAATTGCCACTAATCCCATCCCTTCAACATCATAGAAATAGATTTACAACTCATAGGAAAATCACATTAGATGACAAAATAGTAGAAAATCACACAATACTGGAAATCTTGGCCCAGCCAAGTTGACAGATATTTTTGGGGGACACAATTCAATTCCTGACACCAGACCATCTAAAGAATAGATTTGAGACATAAAACACTAATGACCAAAGACAAGATGAGTTGTGGATGGCATTAAGGACATCATACAAGAAGAAAGCAAAGGGACAATAAAAAGACAAGAAAGAAAGAAAATATAAAATGAATGTCAGAAGAGACTCTACTCTCAGAGTAACTAAAGCAAAAAAGAAATCATGAAGAAAAAGAGCTGAACAGAAGATTTCAAAGGGCGGCTCAAGAAGACAAAGTAAAGTATTATAATGAAATATGCAAAGACCTGGAGTTAGAACACCACAAGGGAAAGAAATGCTTGGCATTTAAGAACTAAAGAAAAAACTCAAGCCTTAAATTGCAATAGTGAAGGATTCTATGGCAAAATATTGAACGATGCAGGAAGAATCAAAAGAAGATAGAAGGAATACAAAGAGTCACTGTACCAAAAAGAATTGGTCGACATTCAACCATTTCAGGAGATAGCATATGATCAAGGACTGATAGTACTGACTGAAGAAATCCAAACTGTGCTGAAGGCATTGGCGAAAAACAAGGCTCCAGGCCTTGATGGAATACCAACTGAGCTGTTTCAACAAAGGGATACAAAGCTGAATGCACTCCGCCATCTATGTCAAGAAATTTGGAAGACAGCTGCCTGGCCAACCGACTGGAGGAGATTCATATTTGTACCCATTCCAAAGACATATGATCGAACAGAATGCAGAAATTATCTAACAATATCATTAATATCACACATAAGTAAAATGTTACTGGAGATCATCAAAAGTGGATGTAGCAGTACATCCAGTACATCAACAGGGAACTACCAGAAGTTCAATT
The DNA here is from genome assembly GCF_000243295.1 of Trichechus manatus latirostris. Classification (NCBI taxonomy): domain Eukaryota; kingdom Metazoa; phylum Chordata; class Mammalia; order Sirenia; family Trichechidae; genus Trichechus; species Trichechus manatus. Next base: position 3,889 of record NW_004444293.1, on the reverse strand, counting down.
GGATTCTGAAGAGGACAAGAAACAAGGGATATCATTGTTGATGTTAGATGCATCTTGGCTGAAAGTAAAGAATACCAGAAAGATGTTTACTTGTGTTTTATTAACTATGCAAAGGCATTCAACTATATGGATCATAATAAATTATGATAACATTGTGAAGAATGGGAATTCCAGAACACTTAATTGTGCTTATGAGAAACTCGTAAGTAAGAATGAGAGGTGGTCATTCAAACAGATCAAGGGGAAACTACTTAAAGTCAGGAAAGGTATGGGAAAAGGTTTTATCACTTCACCATACTTATTCATTCTGTATGCTGAGAAAATAATCTGAGAAGCTGGACTATATGAAGAAGAATGGGGCTTTAGGATTGGAGGAAGACTCTTTAACAACCTGGGATATGCAGATGACACAATGTTGTTGTTGAAAGTGAAGAGAACTTGAAGCAGTTACTGATAAAGATCAAAGACTATAGCCTTCAGTATGGATTGCACCTCAAAATAAAGAAAACAAAAATCCTCAAACTGGTCCAATAAGCAGCATCATGATAAAAGGAGAAAATATTGAGATTGTCAAGGATTTCATTTTATTTGGATCTGCAATCAATGTCCATAGAAGCAGCAGCCAGGAAATCAAATAACATAGTGCATCGGGCAAATCTGCAGCAAGAGAAATCTTTAAAGTGTTCAAAACGAAGATGTCACTTTGAGGACTAAAGTACGCCTGACCCAAGCCATGGTATTTTCAATTGCCTCCTATGCATGCAAAAGCTGGACAATGAATAAAGAAGACTGAAGAAAATTAATGACTCTGAATCATGCTGCTGGTGAAGATTATTGAATATACCAAGGACTGTCAGAAGAACAAACAAATTTGTCCAATAGAAGTACAGCCAAAGTTCTCCTTAGATGCAAGGATGGCTGGACTTCATTTCATGTACTTTGTATAAGTTATCAGGAGGGACCAGTCCCTGGAAAAGGACATTATGATCGGTAAAGTAGATGGTCAGTGAAGAAAAAGAAGACCCTCAATGAGATGGATTGACACAGTGGCTGCAATAATGGGCTGAAGCATAACAACAATTATGAGGATGGCACCAGACCAGGCAGTATTTCATTCTGTTGTCTGTGGGGTTGCTATGAGTCAGAACCAACTGGATGGTGCCTAACAACAACAACATGGGTAAAATATTGAACGATGCAGGAAACATCTAAAGAAGATGAAAGGAATAGACCGAGTCATGGTACCAAAATGATGTGGTTGACATTCAACCATTTCAAGAGGCAGCATATGATCAAGAGCTGATGGTACTGAAGAAGAAGTCTGTTACAGATTGAATTTTGTCCCCCAACAGTGTACGTCAACTTGGCTAAGTCAAGTTGTCCTCCATTTTGTGATCTGATGTAATTTTCCTATGTGTTGTAAATCCTAACCTCTATGAAGTTAATGGGGCAGGATTAGAGGCAGTTATGTTAATGAGACAGGACACACTTTATAGGATTATATTGTATCTTGAGTCAATCTCTTCTGAGACATAAAAGAGGGAAGTGAGCAGAAAGGAGAGGGACCTCGTCACCACCAAGAAGAGTGGAGCACATCCTTTGGACTTAGGATCTCTATGCTTAAAAGTTCCTAGACTGGGGAAGATTGATGACAAGGACCTTCCCAAGAGCCAAAAAAAGAGAGAAAACCATCCCCTGAAGCTGGCTCCCTGAATCTGGACTTCCAGCCTCCTAGACTGTGAGAGAATAAATTTCTGTTTGTTAAAGCCATCCACTTGTGATATTTCTGTTATAGCAGCACTAGATAACTAAGACAGAATTTGGTACCAGGAGTGAGGTGCTGCTCTAACAGATACCTACAAAACCGTGTGATTTTATAATGGGTAGAGGCTGGAAGAGTTTTCAAGCAGAAGCCTTGGTGACAAAGTTGTTAAAGTGATTGACTGCTAACCAAAAGGTTGGCAATTCGAAACCACTAGTGGCTCCATGGGAAAAAGACATGGTAGTCTGTTTCTGTTGAGACTTACAGCCTTGGAAACACTATGAGGTTACTATGAGTCAGAATCGACTCAAAAGTAGTGGGTTTAATTTTTTTTTTTTTTTTTGGTCTTACTAGTAAAAGCCTAGATTGCCTTGAAGACACTGTTTGTGGAATTATGGGCGTCAAAGGCAATTCTAGCGAGGGCACAGAAGGAAGTAAGGAGATCTGTAACACTGGAGATGGTGCAGACAGTGAGAGGTAGCCACAGAGAAATGGAGGCAGCAGAGCCAGGAGACCAACATGAGACCCACAGAGTAAGAGAGCTAAGCGACCTCAGCCAGGGCACTTGCTGGTGGAGTGAGGTGTCTCTGGACACTTATCAGCACAGCTAGGCTTGCCCACTCATGGAGTGGAAGAGCTCAGCACCTTCAGGCTTAGAGGCCAAGGAACCAGGAAGCAGAAGATGAAAAGACAAGGAGCAGGGGGAGCAGAACTGCCTCAGTCTCAAGGGGTGGGGCCATGATGAATTGCATTGGGCGAATATGCTGCAAAAGACCTCTTTAAAGTGTTACAAAGCAAAGATGTCACCTTGAGGATTAAGATGCCCCTGACCCAAGCCATGGTATTTCCATTTGCCTCATATGCATACTAAAGCTGGACAATGAATAAGGAAGACTGAAGAAGAATTGATGCCTTTGAATTATGGTGATGGTGAAGAATATTGAATATACTATGGACTGCCAGAGAAATGAACAAATCTGTCTTGGAGGAAGTACTTCCAGAATGCTCCTTAGAAGTGAGGATAGCGAGATTTCATCTCATATACTTTGGACATATTATCAGAAGGGACCAGTCCCTGGAGAAGGACATGCTTGATAAAGTAGAGGATCAGTGAAAAACAGGAAGACGTTCAAATAGATGCATTGACACAGTGATTGCAACAATGGCCTCAAACATAACAATGATTGTGAGGACGGCACAGGACAGAGCAGTGTTTTGTTCCGTTGTGAATGGGGTCACTATGAGTCAGGACCAACTCAATGGCACCTAACAACAATAACAACAAATGCATCTTGCAATTCCAGGTAAGCTGACAATCAGTAAAAGAAAATGTAAGATTCACAGGAATCTATCATTTATATTAACCCAGATCTTCCTTTTCTTCTTCTTAAGCTTCTCAACTGATTCAAACAGGCACCAGGTGTGAGACTATCTTACTAAGACAATTAACAGTGTATTAATACAGTTCTCAGTTTCTGAAGTAGGGGTGGTGTTCAGAAATATTGCTGAATTATGGTATGCGGTCCCTAAAAGTGGTAACAGAAGTAGAGCCTGGTGTTCTGCTGTTGAAAGTTCTCAGCCTTGAAAATCCTAAGGAGTGCAGTTCTACTCTTCCCATTTGGTGTCAGCACGAGTAGGAATCAACTCAATGGTAACTAACAACAGCGAGGTGGTCTCCTAAACTCCTGCATCCTGGTGTGCACACCTGTATATTCTCCTCCCTTTGATTATGGGCACAACATGTGAGTGTGATGGGATATGAATATCTTAGTTAAATTACATTATATGAGACTGTATTTTACCAGATTGGAAGGAAAGATTTGAAGCAAAAGAGATTCTCCTGCTGTCTTTGAAGTATCAAGCTTCCATGTTGTAAGAAGGGCATGTGGCTAAGACCTGAGGATAAATTTAAGAACTGAAGGAAAACCCTAGTTGACAGATAACAAGTAAATGAGGACTTCAGTTTTGTAGCCACAAGGAACTGAAATTCAACCAGCAACTTGAATGAGCATGAAAGAGGACCCCAGGAGGGTCTCCGGCAAGATGGCGGTCTAGGCAGAAGCACCACGCCGTCCCTCCACAACAAAGATCCGAAAAACTAAGCCAAACAGAGAATCAACAATCCTG
>NW_004444292.1:697122-702641 GCF_000243295.1 Trichechus manatus latirostris | reverse complement strand
AAGACTAAGGTGCCCCTGACCCAAGCCATGGTGTTTTCAATCGCCTCATTTGCATGCGAAAGCTGGACGATGAATAAGGAAGACTGGAGAAGAATTGATGCCTTCGAATTATGGTGTCAGCGAAGAATACTGAATATACCATGGACTGCCAAAAGAACGAACAAATCTGTCTTGAAAGAAGTACAACCAGAATGCTGCTTAGAAGCAAGGATGGTGATACTACATCTCACATACTTTGGACATGTTATCAGGAGGGATCAGTCCCTGGAGAAGGACATCATGCTTGATAAAGTAGAGGTTCAGCAAAAAAAAAGAGGAAGACCCTCAACAAGATGGATTGACACCGTGGCTGCAACAATGCGCTCAAGCATAACAACAATTGTGAGGATGATGCAGGACTGGGCAGTGTTTCGTTCTGTTGTACATAGGGTCGCTATGGGTCGGAACCGACTCGAGGGCACCTAACAACAACTATAAAAATCCTAACCTCTATGATGTTAGTGAGACAGGATTAGAGGCAGTTATGTTAATGAGGTAGGACTCAATCTACAGGATTAGGTTGTATCTTGAGTCAATCGCTTTTGAGATGTAAAAGAGAGAATCAAGCAGAGAGGAGAGGGACCTTGTACCATCCAGAAAGAAGTGCCAGGAGCGGAGCACGGACTTTGCACCTGAGGTCCCTTTGCCGAGAAGCCTCTAGACCAGGGGAAGATTGATGACAAGGACCTTCCCCCAGAACTGACAGAAAGAGAAAGCCTTTCCTGGGAGCTGGTGCCCTGAATTCGGACTTGTAGCCTCTTGAACTGTGAAAGAATAAACTTCTGCTTGTTAAAGCCATCCCCTCATGGTACTTCTGTTATAGCGGCACTAGGTAAGTAAGACACTCAGCAATTACACTACTAAGTATAAACCTAAAAGAATTGAAAACAGGTGTTCAAACTAAAACTTGTATAGGAACATTTATAGCTGCACTATTCAAGAGCCAAAAGGTGGAAAGAACAAAAATGTCCATCAACAGATGCGTGGATAAACAAAATGTGGTATATCCATGCAGTGGAATATTATTCAGCCATAAAAAAAGAGTGAAGCATTGATAAATGGTACAACATGGATGAACCTTGGAAACGTTATGCTGAGTGAAAGAAGAGGCTGTCACAAAAGGCTACATAGTGTATGATTCCATTTATATAAAATGTTCCAAATAGGCCAATCTATGGAGACAGAAAGCAGATTAGTGGTTGCCAGGGGCTGAGGAGAGGAGGGAGTGACTGTTTAGTGGGTATGGAGTTTCCTTTTAGGGTTCGGAAAGTATTCTGGAATTAAACAGTGGTGATGGTTGCACAGCATTGTGAATGTACTAAATGCTACTGAATTGTATAGCTCACACCACATGCTTAAAGTGGTGAATTTTATGTTGTGTGAATTTTATCTCACTAATAATAATCATAATACAGAGAAATCCCTTGTGCATTTTTCCCAGTTTCTCTCAGTGATAACATTTTGCAAAAGTATAATGCCACAACCAGGATATTGACATCCAACTATTCTTTCAGGACAGGTAAAAATTAAGTCATATACTATTTTGTCAATGTTCCGTTAGTTCTCCGGAATCTAGACCATATTGATATGCTTTCTCAGAATCATAATTTCAGACCTGGAAAGGATTTTAGCAACCACCTTTTGCAAACAGGTAAAATAGGGTTTGTATATCCCTAAGGAAATAGCCTCGGACTTGGAACCTAGGTCTCTACTGGTTTTTGTCCCTACTGAAATAACACTTGCTACATAAAAACAGTAGGTATTCAGTAGTTAGAAATAAATCCATGACTGGATCCTTGTGATCCAGAAGCTCACAACCCAGCCTCGTAGATAAGATATGTACATGTAAAATAATATCCAAACTGCCCTGCAATGCTTGATGAGTGATAAGGGCATTAATTGCTCAGGAATATTCAGTGGAAGTTGAGATTGCCTTATTTCAAATATCATTTACTCGTGTTTGATTTACTTTAATATTTAACTCTTGATATGTAAATAATTTCTGTGTTTGTTATTAGGCAGACATGGATCTGCACACAGTTGTTGCTTTTCAAAATGAGTCTCTAAGGGTCTGCGGTTATATTCTTGGGCCTTCAAAATTTGGTCAATCTGTCTTTCTAGCTCTACCTCCTACTCGTCGCAGGCACCGTAAGCTTCAGCCACACCAAATCACTTACCTTCTATTTCTGAATCTTTGTTCGTACAATTCTCTTTGTCTTACAGCTAACGCTTGCTCCCTTTCCAGGCTTGCAAACTCCTTCACCCATAGCCCCCTCATGTGTAATCTCTTCTCAAGTTCTAGGTGCCCCCCCTCAGAAGAATTAATCAGTTTCTTTACAATGCTTCCATAGTTGTTTGTTTGTTTTTGTTTTTCTGTTTAACTTCTCTTATTGCTATTTTTGGCCATACATTTCAGGTCCTCTGGCCCTATCAAATATTTTGCTTCCCTGGTTTTCAAAGCACTTCCTGGTCTGGTGTTACATAAGGCATCAAGCCCCAGAGTCCGGATGTTCTCTTCTGCGTCTGAGATAACATCTAGGCTCCTATGAAAACTTGCTCAACTCCTTCCCAAAAGTCCTTATGTTCTCCATATAAAAAAACCTGGAAAATTTTTTTTGTGCTGTGTATTTTACCACAATAAAAAAGAGAAGGAAGGTGAAAGGGGGGTTTTCTACTCTCTGAAATCTATGCGGGACGAACAAGGCTCCAATCCAGGTCACCTGGAAAGAATGACCACCGGGGACTCCACAGAATAGTTGATGTTTGGACTCAACCCCTTTTATAGGTGCACAGCCGGAAGTGCCTGTGAGAGACCTATGACACTAAAGAGCAGCAACGTTGGGAGCCCAGGTCTACCAAAGAGTGCTGAATCATCTGACTTCCATAGTAGCATATCAGTAGTCTCAATCACTACAGAGAAATCCTGACCTGGCAAAGGCTGGGCTGGGCTGCGTTTCTGGACTGCCAGGTCCCAGCACAAGCCTTCCATCAGGCTCCTGGACTCCTTCCGTGTTCAGCAGAATACCAAGCAATAACAGCAATATCTCAGGAGCAACAGCAGCTTTTTGGTGGACTGGCCACTTTTCTACTTTTCTTTCCTTGAATTTATAATATGCAGAATTGAGGTACCGGAAAGAATGAGCATCCCTAGTATTTTGAGTTTATTGTGAGATGCTGGTACCCCAGAGAGGGGGAAAAAATTCCCACAATATATCAGCCGAGGCTCTTAGATTGTTTGATTTGAATGTTTATATAAATATTCAGATATTTGAAATATTGTCTTGCTTGGTGCCTTGAGTGTTCAAAAAAACCAGTTGCAGTGGAGTTGACTCCAACTCACGCCAATCCCAGGTGTGTCAGAGTTGAACTGTGCTCCACAGGCTTTTCAATGGTGATTTTTTGGAAGTAGAGCACCAGGCATTTCTTCCGAGGCACCTCTTGGTGGACTCAGACTTACAACGTGTCAGCAGCCGAGTGCATTAACTGTTTATACTACCCAGGGGCACTTTTCTGAGGAGAGATCCATATCTTTCATAAGGTTTCTAGAGGGGTGACTCGAAAAATTTAGGACAACCAATATAAAGTAAAGGTAAACAATGGTATACTATAATTCCATTACAAACCATCTTTTGAAAAAAATTATGTCCACAATGTATTGTTGAGTTAAAAAAAAATCAAGTTACTAAATAGCAGGTGTAATCTGGACTCATTTATGTAAAATAATCTAAATGTCAATATAGGAAAAGAGAGATGTTCAGAAGATTGTTTACCAAAATATTGGCAATGCGCATATCTAGTTGGTTGAACAGTAGATAATTTTTATAAACTTTATTATATATCCTGTATTATTTAATTTGTTTATGGAAACAATAATATTATATTTTTTAAAGGAATCACTAATATAGGTTTGACACTGACATTGTTGAACTAGATTAATTCATCTCTGAGATTCTATAATTCTATAAATCCCAACCTCTTCTCCCCAAACATTTCAGGCCTTAATGTGTGGATCAGCTTCCTCTATGGATACCTGGAGTGGTTAGGGACCTTTTAAATACATACTATTCTCTGGTTCTACCAGGGCTTCTCTAGCCCTCTGGAGCCTAATGAATGATTTGACCAATTGGTAAGCCTCAGACAGAAAGAGAAAGAGAGAAGGTTCCTGGGGCTCTGAAAATTCAAATGCTTCCAAGAACTTTCCCAAACACTGTTCTTTTGAACAAAAATAATTCCAAGGCATTTGAAAAAGCAGCTATGAAGTAGTCAACAACTGAGGGGAGTAAAACTGTCACTGGGCTCAGTACACTGAGTTAAGTGGGGAAGAGCACCAAAAAAACAGAAAAACCAAAAACACTGCTGTCGAGTGACCCTATAGGACAGAGTAGAACTGCCCGATAGGGTTTCCAAGGCTGTGATCTTTACGGAAGCAGACTACCACATCTTTCTCCCAGAGCGGCTGGTGTGTTCAAACCACCAACTTTTTGAATAGCAGATGAGCACTTTAACCACTGTTCCACCAGGTAGCTCCTGGGGAAAGAGCTCAGTAGTGGTAAATCTGTTGATGGAAAAGAACAGTCAATGAGGGGAAAAGTGGACAAAGGTAGGCAGCACAGCATTCAAAACAGTGCTGTGTGATTATGGATTAAAGTGTTAGGTTGAAATGAAAGAGTTGCAGAGGATGAATTGTCAACTAGCTGTGAAGATTTATGAGAACAGAAAACAGAACAGAGATATGAAATGTGAGCCAAGAGGCAGAGCCAACATGGTGCTATAGACAGAAGCACCACGCTGTCCCTCCATAGCAAAGACCTGAAAAAACAAGTAAAACATAGACAAATGTCAATCCCGGAACCCTGAACGTCAAACTCATCAGCCAGGTACCAACCTAGATAGTAAACTCTCGAGGATTAATCAAAACTAAAAGACTTACAACAGGGAACCAGAGAGGTTACTCTGTAAATCGCCACAATGTCAGAGCAATAAAAGAGGGAACAAATGGTGTAGGTGTAGAACTTTAAATGGAGAGGAAGTCAAGGCAATACCAAGTAATAAAAGACTGGTTCAAATTTAGGAAAATAAGGGTAAATTTCAAGGTAACCACAAAGAAAGTTAACACACCTACTCATCAAAATAAAGAAGAAAAACATAAAGTCTCAGTAAACACAAGATCTACAAAACAAAACAAAACAAAACAAAACAAAACAAAAAAGCCCACAGACAAAAGGAATTCAGCTCAGGATAGTACGAGAAACAAAGAAGTTGTCAGCACCACACACACACACAGACACACACACACACACAAAAAACTACAAAATAACAGCAATAACCTCACACCTATCAATGACTACACTGAACCTAAAGGGCCTAAATGCACCCATAAAGAGACAGAGGGTGACAGAATGGATTAAAAAGAACAGGACCCATCAATATGCTGTCTACAAGAGGCATACTTTATTTTTATTTTTTCAAAATGCTGTCGG
>NW_004444292.1:688533-696821 GCF_000243295.1 Trichechus manatus latirostris | reverse complement strand
TTCTGCATCCCGTCATTCTGCTGCTCCATCAGGGACCCTCTGTTGTGTTCCCTGTCAGGATGTTCATTGGTGGTAGCCGGGAACCATCTAGTTCTTCTGGTCTCAGGGTGATGAAGTCTCTGGTTTATGTGGCCCATTCTGTCTCTTGGGCCAATACTTTCCTTGTGTCTTTGGTGTTCTTCGTTCTCCTTTACTCCGAGTGGTTGGGACCAATTGATGCATCTTAGATGGCCGCTTGCAAGCTTTTAAGACCCCAGACGCCACTCACCAAAGGAAGATGCAGAACATTTTCTTAATAAGGTTTGTTACGCCAGTGGACATAGATGTCCCCTGAAAGCATGGTCCCCAGACCCTGCATCCCTGCTACTCTGAAGAGACACACTTTAGAAAGAAAGACATAAATTTCTTAAAAATCAGAGGATGGAAAAAATTGTATCAAGCAAACAGCTACCAAAAAAGAGCAGGAGTGGCAATACTAATCTCAGATAAAATAGACTTTAAAACAAAATCCACCATAAAATACAAAGAAAGGCATTATATAATGATACAAGGGACGATCCATCATGAAGACATAACCACAATAAATATCTAAGCACCCAATGACAGGGCTCCAAAATACACGAAACAAACTCTAACAGCACTGAAAAGAGAAATTGACAGTTTCACAATAATAGTAGGAGACTTCAACACACCATGCTCAGTAAGGGCAGAACATTTAGAAAGAAACTCAACAATAATGCAGAAGATCTAAAGGCCACAATCAGCCAACTTGACCTCATAGACATATATAGAGCACTCCACCCAACAGCAGCAAAGTACACATTCTTTTCCAATGCACATGGAACTGTTCCAGAATAGGCCACATCTTAGGCCACAAAGCAACCCTCAACAAAATCCAAAACATTGAGATAATACAAAGTATCTTCTCTGATCACAATGCCATCAAAGTATAAATTAGCAACAGGAAGAGAAAGGAAAAAAAAATCAATTACATGGAAACTGTATAACACTCTGTTTAAAAACCACTGGATCATAAGAGAAATCAAAGATGGAGTAAAAAAAATTCCCAGAATCAAATGAGAATGAAAACACGTCATACCAAAACCGTTGGGACACAGCAAAGGCAGTGCTCAGAGGTCAATTTATAGCAATAGATGCACACATCAAAAAAGAAGTAAGGGACAAAACCAAAACATTAGCTATCAACTCAAACAAATAGAAAGAGGACAGCAAAAGAAGCCCGCAGCCACCAGAAGAAAGGAAATAATAAAGATCAGAGCAGAAAAAATGAAATAGACATAGGAAAAAAATAGAAAGAATCAACAAAACCAAAAGTAGATTCTTTGAAAGGATCAACCAAATCGACAACCCACAGGCCAATGCAAATAACCCAAATAAGAAATGAAATGGGGGACATTACCACAGGTCCAACTGAAATAAAAAGGATCATAACAGAGAACTATGAAAAACTATACTCCAACAAATTTGAAGACCTACAGGAAATGGACAAATTTCTAGAAACACACTACCTACCCAAACGAACACAGAATGATGGTAAAAATCTGAGCAGACCCATAACAAGAGGAGAGATTGAAAAGGTAATAATAAAAATAAAACTCCCAGCAAAAAAAAAAGCCCTGGCCTAGATGGCTTCACCGGAGAATTCTACCAAACATTCAGAGAAGAGCTTGTACCACTACTACTCAAACTATTTCAGAAGATAGTAAAGGAAGGGATACTTCCGAATTCATTCTGTGAAGCCAGCATAACCCTGATACCAAACCGGGAAAAGACACCACAAAAACAGAAAATACAGACCAATATCTCTCATGGTGCAAAAATTCTCAACAAAATTTCTAGCCAATAGAATTCAGCATCATATCAAAAAAATAATACACCACGACCAAGTGGAATTCATACCAGGTATGCAAGGATGGTTCAACATTAGAAAAATCAATCAACATAATCCACCACTTAAATAAAAGAACCACACGATCACCTGAATCGACGCAGAAAAGGCATTCGACAAAGGTCGACACCCGTTCCTGACAAAAACTCTCAATGAAATAGGTATAGAAGGGAAATTCCTCAACAAAATAAATGGCATCTATACAAAACCAACAGTCGGCATCATTCTTAATGGACAGAGGCTGAAAACATTCCCTTTAAGAACAGGAACAAGACAAGGATGCCCTTTATCACCAGTCCTACTTAACATTGTGCTGGAAGTCCTAGGTAGAGAAATAAGGCAAGAAAAAGAAATAAAGGGTATCCAATTTTTTTCTTTTCTTTTCCTCATTAGTCCAGATCTGTATTTCAATAGTTTAATCATTTAACTTCTATTTTTGGTATCTCAAATAGGATTAGAAGATGTCATAGCTCATGTGAAAATTCTGACTAAGTATATTCAAATTGTTTTAAATGATCCTACGCATGGACTCCAAGAAATGAATGCTAAAGTAACAATAATGAGAAAGGTAGTTCTTCAAAACCAGATGGTATTCCTTATGTTATTTATATCTAACCTGATATTGTTAAATATTGTCAATTTTTAATCCAGTACTCTAAAGAACGTTTTCACAGGTTAAAGGAACTTTTGACAACCAAAATCCAAAAATATGCCTAATATTGTTCCAGAAGACCACATATAACAAAAGACATCAGTTAAAAGATTCCCTGGGGCTTCGTTGGAAAGGACCATATGTAGTTCTCTTTGATAATCCTCATGCTGCTAAATTACAAAGAGTTAAGACCTGGATACACCTCTCACAATTAAAGAAAGCTGCTGCTCGTGCTTGGACAGTTCATCCAACTAAAGGACTCAAATTAAAATTCGAAAATTGCCAGAATAAAAAACAAGATGAAATCTGGCATGGACAACTCATCCCAAAATCTAGGACCAGGCTTGTAAACCCTCTATTCCGAAATGCCAGAACACATAAATAGAGATACAATTCTTGGATTTTGCATATTTCTTTTTCTAGTATTTGCTATCCTTTTGTCTTACATGCTTTTAAGATCTATTGACCAATGACTTTCCCTTGGTGAATGAATGTTTTTGAAATTTTTACTCTGTGTCTAATCCTCATTGTTTTTGAAATAGCTTTGTTCTGTCAATTAGCTTTTATTAACTGATAAAACAGATTTGTATAAGTAAACCTTTCCATGTGTTTTAACTTAAAAAACTTTCCTTTATATTTTTCTTATTAGTATTTTAGTTCATATATGTCCTTGTTTAGTTTCTCAGTCATTTGTATACTGATCACTCTTGTTATTCCTTCTGGGAAATCTTCCTCCATTATGAAGCCTTTCTTAATTTCTTTGTTACTATGCCTTGGTGTAACTACTGAGGCCTGAAAAAATAATGCTTTTGTCAGAATAGTTTAATCAATAGCAAACACCTCTTCTTTCTCTTGAGTTAACACCACTGGAGAAATAAAAAAAGACATTCATAAAATACATCAAAAAGCAGTTTGGCTTCACTCCATTCCTCCTATGGCTATACCTACTTTTCCTGATTTATTCAGTTGGTTACCACAAGGAATATAGTTATGGCTGAGAACTTTATTGCAAACTGGAATAGTTATTCTGATAATAATTGTAATGGTCAAATGTATTATGAAATGTCTGTCCAACTTAGGAAACTCTTCACCTCTGAAGCAATTTATGTATATTAAATCCTCTCACATTTGTAAGATGGTGGATGGATCCTGCACCCTATATTAGCTTCAATGAAAGGGCCAGATATTTCTCTGATTTGGCCTAGGTCTCTGAGTCATTACCCTTCCAGATAACAACATCTGGACAAGATGCATGGCGAAGAACCAGATGGTGTCACACTAAGTAACTAAGTCATGAGTTTAAAGGCCTGCAGCAGGATGGGCCACCATCCAGGATAAGGACCATGTTAAGGAATCTCATAATAAGGTAACTGAAGATGACAGCTCTGACATAACATGGTGAATTTCCCAGGGTTGCCCTGCAACCAAGGAACCAGTGTTCCCTAACTATGGAGAAAGAGGTTCAACATCAGGTATAAAACAGATATAAACCATAAAGATGGAGTTATCACCTGGGAGCAGCATATCAACAACTCATGCAGAAGAAAGCATGCTCATAAATGTGATCAAAGTATGTTCCATTGAAATCCTTGATCAAAAGGAGGGAATGATATGGAGACCCTAAAGAAGTGTTTGACCAGAGCAAATGAAGCTAAAATAAGGTTTAAGTTTGAAATTCACTTTGTGAAAGAAAACTTGTGAAATCAGTTCTACCTGTTAAGAAAATGGTTTTTTCCTTTTCACCAAGCCAAAATCTAATGTTTCCAGTTTATTTCCAAGATGCTTTTATGTAACGGTGACCACTCTATGAACTCTTTATGGTAACTAAGTGGCACCTAACCAACAATGCACCCATATCGCTAAGTAGAAGCTATCTTACCTCACTGAACACCCATCAGAATTTTATTAGCTTTTTCTGAAGGAGCCTTAACCCAAACAGTTCATCTCTACAGTTTTTTTCCCCAAGGAGTCTTAAAATAAAACTTGTTAGCCACCAATCAGTGTAATGTCACTAAGTAGGTAACTAGTCAACAAAGATATGTAAACTGATTATTATTAGGGTCCCACTTTGTTATCCTGCCTTTGACAATGATACAGCTTTATTTCCTTCTGTAACAGTATATTAGAAACTCCCTGATTGTGGTTCAGTGGAGTCTACTAATCTCTTGTGCCTGTTGGACACTAGTGGGTCCCTCATTGTAATGATTGTCTTGTCTTGGTCTTAACTTAATAAAAATATATTTTAATTAAAATTGAGTCTGGGGTCTTTTCTCCTATGATAGCGCTCACCAGAATTGCCTTTGGTGTCCGTAATTCTATCAAAAGTCTTTTCAAGGCAATCTAGGGTTTTACTATTAGGTGCCTTAAAACTCTTCCAGCCTCTACCCATTACCCAATTCCAAAAGCGCTTCCACATTTTAGGTATCTGTTAGAGCAGCACCTCACTCTTCCAGTGCCAAATTCTTAGTTATCGAGTGCTGCTATAACAGAAATTCCACAAGTGGGTGGTTTTAACAGACAGAAATTTATGTTCCCACAGTTTAGGAGGCTAGAAGTCTGAATTCAGAGCGCGGGCTTGAGGGCAAGTCTTTTTCTCCCTGTCAGCTCTGGAGGGAGGTCCCTGTCTCTTCAGCTTCCGCTTCCTGGTTCCTTGGAGATCTCCAAGTGTCTTGACGTCTATCTTAAACTATCTCTCCTTCTTTCATTTGCTTGTTTAATCTCCTTTATATCTCAAAAGAAATTGACTCAAGACACAACCTACACTAATCCTGCCTCATTAACATAACAAAGACAACCTATTCCCAAATGGGATTATAACCATAGGCATAGAGGTAAGGATTTACAACACATATTTTGGAGGAACACATTTCAATCCATAACAGTTGGTTTAAGCGTCTGATCAAGTTTTAGCATTTCAAAGTAGTTGGTTCCAATTGCTCTTTCCTGTTCAGTTATTGTTTTGATCAAGGGACTGACCTCTAGAGCTTCTTACTCTGCTATTTTGTGTGACATTACTCTTCAGATATTACATATCCTCACTACAATTTTTCTATTCTTTTAGTAGCTATACTTACATTTAATTTTTTTTTATTTTGGTAAAGTGTATAAATAACAGAGAATTTGCCATTTTAGTCATTTTAAGTGTACAATTCAGTGATCTTAATTAAATTCACAATGTAGTGTAACCTTTACCATTATCTATTTCCAAAATATTTATCACCCAAACAGAAACTCAGTATTCATTAAGGAATAACTCTCCACTTCCCACTACAATCAGCCCCTGGGAATTATTAATCTACATTTGTCTGTATGCATTTGCCTTTTCGAGATATTTCACATGAGTGAGATCATGCAATATTTGTCATTTTGTGGCTGACTTATTTCAATTAACATGATGTTTCAAGGTTCATCAATGTTGTAGCATATATCAGAACTTCATTTCTATTTATGGCTGAATTATTTATATACATATCAAGTATATATATACATATATATATACCAAACCTGTTGTCATAGAGTGGATTCCAACTCATAGCAACCCTGCAGGACAGAGCAGAACTTCCCCATAGGGTTTCCAAGAAGCCTCTGGTGGATTCAAACTGCCGACATTTGGTGAGAAGCCGAGCTCTCAAACACTTCCCCTTCAGGGGGTGTTGAGTCATTTCCAACTCACAGTGACGTCATGAACAGCAGATTGAGACACCACCCTGTCCTGCACCATCCTCACAATCGTTGTTATGCTTGAGCCCATTGTTGCAGCCACTGTGTCAATCCATCTTATTGAGGGTCTTCCGCTTTTTCACTGACCCTCTACTTTACCAAGCAGGTACTGGTCCCTTTTGATAACATGTCAAGAGCACATGAGAAGAACACTCGCCGTCCTTTCTTCTAAGGAGTATTCTGATTGTACTTCTTCCAAGACAGATTTCCTTGTTCTTCTGGCAGTCCATGGTATACTCAATATTCTTTACCAATACCATAATTCAAAAGCATCAATTCTTCTTCGATCTTCCTTATTAATTGTCTAGCTTTCCCATGCATATGAGGCAATTGAAAATACCAGGGCTTGGGTCAGGTGCACCTCAGTCTTCAAAGTGACATCTTGCTTTTCAACACTTTAAAGACATCTTTTGCAGCAAATTTCCCCAATGCAATACTTCATGTGATTTCATGACTGCTGCTTTCATGGGCGTTGATGGTGGATCCAAGTAAAATTAAATCCTTGACAACTTCAATATTTTCTCCATTTATCATGATGTTGCTTATTGGTTCACTTGTGAGGATTTTTGTTTTCTTTATGTTGAGGTGCAATTCATACTGAAAGTAGTCTTTGATCTTCATCAGTAAGTGCTTTAAGTTCTCTTCACTTTCAGCAAGCAAGTTTGTGTCATCTGCACATCACAGGTTGTTCATGAGTCTTCCCCCAATCCTGATGCTGCATTCTTCTTCATATAGTCCAGCTTCTCGGATTATTTGCTCAGTATACAGATTGAATAAGTATGGTGAAATGATACAATCCTGATGCAAACCTTTCCTGACTTTAAAACACACAGTATCTCCTTGTTCTGTTTGAACAACTGCCTGTTGATCTATTTACAGGTTCCTCATGGGCACAATTAAGTGTTCTGGAATTCCCATTCTTCACAATGTTATCCGTAATCTGCTAGGATCCACACAACTGAATGCCTCTGCCTAGTCAATAAAACACACGTAAACATCTTTCTAGTATTCTTTGCTTTCAGCCAAAATCCATCTGACGACTTCCAGCAAAATGGCGCTCTAGGCAGAAGCACCACGCCATCCCTCCACAGCAAAGATCTGAAAAACTAAGCCAAACAGAGAGAACAACAATCCTGAAACCCTAAAACATCAAATGAAGAGATAAAGAACTCAGCCAAGCACCAAATGGAGTGAGAAAACTGACAGAGAAAGGAGAGCGAGGAGAGATTCATGCAGAGGTCCCCTATCAGCTAATGCAGCACGGATCTGCCATCTTGGACGCCTATCAGAGACCAGCAAATATGGGGTATGAGAAAGCAGCTTCATGGAGCTTCCAGCAGGAGACAAAACAACCGGTAATTTGCGATATACACTTTCCCATCCCCGACCCTTCTTCACCCCCACTTGGCCTCCTCTGCTTCCCGCGGCCACAATCTCTTGTCCGGGAAAGCACTGGCTGCTTGGATTCCACCCACCCAAATGGGCCAGCTCTCTGACTGCCATTTGTTGGCTGCTGGTGTTGCTTTTTTTCTGCTTCTTTTGATTTCTTCCTTACCTCTCACCACCTCCCCCTCCTTTCACTCAAATACCTGGCTCCGTGCTCCATCTTTGCTTCTTCCTGAGGGGCTGCGGAGGTCCTTTTGAGTGTGGAGCTGCTTCCTGGTCTGGGCCGCCGTGCTCATGGGATCCCGGGGCTTTTGTTCATTTGTTTGTTTTGAATTGTTTGTTTGTTTTCTTTTCCTTTTCTTGAGTTGGAAGCCTGTTCTGGCCAGGTGGTGCTGCATGCTTGGGAACTACCACTTCGGCTTGCACAGACATGCAGAGGGATCCCTGAGGGCATTTCTTTTTTTGTTGGTTTTTTTTCCTTTTTTCTTTTTTTTCTGTTTTTCGGGGGGCTTTTCTTGTTCTTTTGTTTTTATTTGTTTTGTTTTCTTTTCCCTCTTTTTCCCTTTTTGTCTTTCTTCATTACTTAGTTTCTTGTCTGTCTATATCTTCCTTCTCTTTCTG
>NW_004444292.1:670770-687552 GCF_000243295.1 Trichechus manatus latirostris | reverse complement strand
AAGGGCTGAGAAGCAGATTTGAAATGGTGGAAGACAGGATCAGTGGAATTGAAGACAAATACTTGGATACAACTCTTTGAGGAAAACTCAGAAAAAAAAAACAAAGAAAAATGAAGAGACCCTGAGAGTTATGTGGGATACAATCAGAAGCAAAAATTTACGAGTGATTGGAGTTCCAGAACAGGGGGAGAAAACAGAAAACATAGAGAGGATCATTGAAGAACTGCTGACAGAAAACTTCCCCAGTATCATGACAGATGAAAAGCTGGCCATCCAAGAAGCTCAATGAACCCCATATAGGAGAGACCCCAAAAGAAAATCACCAAGGCATATCATAATCACACTCGCCAAAACCAAAGACAAAGAAAGAATCCTGAGAGCAGCTCGCGAAAAACAAGAAGTCACATACAGAGGAGAAAAAATAAGACTAAGCTCAGATTATCTAGCAGAAACCATGCAGGCAAGAAGGCAATGGGATGACATATACAAAATCCATGTGACATCAGCAATGATATCCCTCAGTCCACATCCCATCCTCTCCTGAATCTGGCTTGAACTTCTGGCAAGTCCTTGTCGATGGACTGCTGCCACCACTTTTGAATAATCTCAGCAAAAGTTTACTTGTGTGTGACATTAATAATATTGTTCAATGATTTCTGTGTTCTGTTGGCTCACCTTTCTTTGGAATGGGCACAAATATACATCTCTTCCAGTTGGTTGGCCAGGAAGTTGTCTTCAGATTCCTTGACATGGTTGGGTGAACACCTCCAGCACTGCATCCTTTTGTTAAAACATCTCAATTAGTGTTCTGTCAATTCCTGAAGCTTTGTTTTTAGCTGATGCCTTCAGTGAAGCTTGGACTTCTTCATTCAGTACTGTCAGTTCTGTATCATATGCTATCTCTGGAAAATTGATCAAACATGCAATAAAGATGCATTGATAATTACTGGTGATTGGAATGCGAAAGTTGAAAACGAAGAAGGAACGGTAGTTGGAAAATATGGCCTTGGTGATAAAAACAACGCCTGAGATCACTTGATAGAGCTTCTTCATTGCAAATACCTTTTTCACTAACATAAATGGCAACTATACACGTGGACCTCGCCAGATGGAATACACAGGAATCAAATCGACTACATCTGTGGAGACACACGCTGTTCTTCTTCAATTTGTCATTCACGGCATAGTAGACCATATGACTGTCTGATTCAAAATGGCAAATACCAGTCCATTTCAACTCACTAATTCCTAGGATAACTATGTTAATGTGTTCCATTTCATTTTGATGATTTCCAATTTTCTTAGATTCCTGCTGCCTACATTCTACATTCTAATTATTAATGGATATTTGTAGCTGTTTCTTCTCATTTTGAGTGGTGCCACATCAGCAAATGAAGGTCTTGAAAGCTTGACTCCATCTACATCATTAAGGTTGACTTTACTTTAGAGAGGCAGCTCTTTCCTAGTCGTATTTTGTGTACCTTCTAACCTGAGGGGCTCATCTTCCGGCATTATATCAGACAATGTTGCACTGCCATTCATAGTGTTTTCACTAGCCAATTTTTTTGGAAGTAGAATGCCAGATCCTTCTTCCTAGTCTGTCTTAATCTGGAAGCTCCACTGAAACCTGTCCAACATATAGGAGTCCCTGGCTGTTGCTAACAGTTAAGCACTGGACTACTAATTGAAAAGTTGATGGTCTGACACCATGCTGAGATGTCTCAGAAGAAAGGCTTGGTGATCTGCCTCCAAAAGGTCACAGACATGAAAAAACAACTCCTCAGAAACCATGAATGCCATAAGTCAGTGGAATGACATATTTATATTGCTGAAAGAAATAACTATCTACCAAGAATTCTATATGTAGCAGAACTATCCTTTAAAAGTAAGGGCAAAATTCCTAGTTAAAAAAAAAAAAGCTGAAGGGGTTAATTGTCAAAAGACCTACACTGAAAGAAATACTAAAGGGATTCCTTCAGGCTGAAATTAAAAGATAATGGATAGGAACTCAAAGCCATAAGAAGAAATAAAGAACACTGGTAAAGGTAACTACATAGGTAAATATAAAAGCCAGTAGGATTGTTCTTTTGGGTTGTAACAGCTCTTTTTTTTCCATATATGATATAAAAGATAACTGCATAAGACTCCAATTATAAATCTCTGTTAATGGCACACAAAGTATAAAAATGTAATTTGTGATAATAATAATATAAAGGAGCAGAGACAGAAATGTATAAAGACAGAGTGTAACACTATAAGTAAAAAAACAGCCAAACCCATTGCTATCGAGTCAAAACTCATAGCAACCCTATAGGACAGTGTATATCTGCCCCATATGGTTTCTAATGCTGCAATATTTATGGAAGCAGACTGCCACATCTTTCTCTCATAGAACAGCTGGTGGCTTTGTACTGCCAACCTTCCAGTTAGCAGCCAAGAGCTTGACCACTGCACCACCAAGGCTCCTTACATTGTAACTAAGTTGGTATTAGTCAAACTAGATTGTTACATGTTTAAGATGTTAATAGTAACCCCCAAGGTAACCACTAAAATAACAACTAGCATATACAGAGAAAAGGAAAGAAGAAGAGAGTCAAAATGATACACTATAAAAATTTGACTAAATACCATAAAGGGATGGTAATGGAGGTACGAGGAACAAAAAACATATATAGAAACCAATAGCTAAATGCCAGAAGTAAATTCCTCCTTATCAGTAATTAATTTAAATGAATATTGATTGAATTCTTCTATTAAAAGACAGAGATTGGCAGATTGCAAGAAAATGTGACCCATCTATAGCCCTGGTGGTGTAGTGGCTAAGATCTCAGCTGCTAACCAAAAGGTCAGTAGTTCAAATCCACCAGCCATTCCTTGGAAACCCTATGGGGCAGTTCTACTCTGTCCTATAGGATTGCTATGACTCCAAGGCACCTAACAACAACAACAATATCTGTCTACAAGATACAAAGACACAAAGAAGTTGAAAGTAAAAGGATAGAAAAGGATATTTCATGCAAAAAGAAACCAGAAGAGAGCTGGCATGTTTATACTAACATCAGGCAAAACAGACTTTAATTTAACAACTCTTACAAGAGACGAAACATATTCTTCATTGATAATAGTCAATCCAGTAAGTAGGTATAACAATTATAAACATGTATGCACCTAACAACAGAGCCTCAAAATATATGAAACAAAAAATTAAATTCCTGAAGGAAACTATAGATAGTTGTACAATAATAGTTGGAGATTTCAGTGCTCCAACGGATAGAACAACTAGACAGATGATCAATAAGGCAACAGAGGACATGAACAACACTATAAACCAACTATATTTAACAGAAATATACAGAACACTCCACATGTTTTTCTCAAGCGTACATTGAACATTCTCCAGGATAAACCATATATTAGGTCACAAAACAAGTCTCAATAATTTTAAAGTAATCAAAATCTTACAAAGTATCTTCTCCAATTGCAATGAAATGAAACTGGAAATCAATAACAGAAGAAAAATGGGACTATTTGCAAATGTGTGGAAATTAAACAACACACTCTTCAACAACAAATAAGTCAGAGAAAAAATAACAAAGGAAATTTTAAAAAAACTTTGATATGAATGAAAATGAAAATAACATACCAAAACTAATGGTATGCAGTGAAAGCAGTGCTCAGAAGGAAATTTATATAACTCAGGAGTGATTAGATTTAGGATACACCCTACACTGATATGACCTCAAGTGATTTATTGAATACATTATATTGCATTATGGAAGGTGATTATATCACACTAGATTAGATTACATTCACAGGTATAGGGGTTAGGGTTCCAACATGTATTTTGTGAAGACACAATTCAATCAATAACAAATGTTTATAATTTTAATTGGAAAAAAGCAAGTTAAAAAACAGCACATCAAGTATGGCCCTCTTTTTATGCAAATATATTTACATATGCATAAAAAATAAGTCTAGAAAGAGATTCTCCAAAATTTATAAGGTTTTTATTTTTTGAGATAGTGATTATGGATGATTATTTTCTTCTATTTGCATTTCTGTATTTTCTAAAATTTATACAACAAAAATCATTTTGCTATTATAATTAAAATTTTTTTTTTAAATATACCGTTGGTTTTTTAAGTAACAAATTAGCATTCCCCACTGTATTCCCTACTCCTAGAACAAGTACCTGGCATGTGATAGATGCTTAAAAATTTTTTTGTTGAATGAATGAATAAAATAACCTGGCTAAACTCTTAAAAAATGGGCAAAGGTCTTGTACAGACATTTCTCCAAAGAAGGTATACAAAAGGCCGATGAGCACATGAAAAAATTCTCAACATGATTAATTATTAAAATCAAAAAATTAAATCCTTTGCTGTCAAGTTGATTCCAACTTATAGCAATCCTATAGGACAGAGCAGAACTGCCCCATAGGGTTTTCAAGGAGCAGCTGGTGGATTTTAACTGCCAACCTTTTGGTTACCACTGCACTACCAGGGCTCCCATTAGTCATTAGTTAATGCAAATCAAAACCACAGTGAGATACCACTTCACACCCACTAAGATGGCTGTTATACTTATTTTTTTTAAAAACAGGAAATAAATGTTTTCAAGGATGTAGAAAAATTGGAACCTTCGGACATTTTTGGTGGGAATGTAAAATGATGCAACCACTGTGAAATCAGTTTAGCATTTCCTCAAAAAATTAAACACAGAGTTACCGTATGACCCAGCAATATCACTCCTGTTGTTAGGTGTTGTCGACTTGGTTCTGACTCATAACAACCCTTAAAACAGAATGAAATGCTTCTGAGTCCTGCGCCATCCTCACAACTGTTGTTATGCTTGAGCCCATTGTTGCAGCCACTGTGTCAATCCATCTGGTTGAGGGTCTTCCTCTTTTTTGCTGACCCCCTGCTTTACCAAGTATGATATTCTTCTCCAGGAACAGGTCCCTCCTGATAACATGTCCAAAGTAAGTAAGACTAAGTCTCACCATCCTTCCTTCAAAGCAACATACCACTTCTAAGTATACTCAAAAGAATTGAAAGCAAGAACTCAAACAGATACCTGTACACCAATGTTCATTGTGCCATTATTCACAAGCGCCAAAACTGGAAACAACTCAAATATCCATCAATGGATGAATGGATAAACCAAAAGTGGTATATCCGTACAATGGAATATTATTCAGGCATAAAAAGGAATGAAGTGTTCATATATGTTATGAAGTGGATGAACCTCAAAATCATTTAAGTGAAAGAAGACAAATACAAAAGGTGACATATGGTATGATTCCATTTATATGAAATATCCAGAATAGGTAAATCGATAGAGACAGGAAGCAGATAAGTGGTTGCCAAAGAATGAGGGGAGGGATAAGTGGGGAATGAGTGCTTAATGGGTACAGGATTTTCTTTTGGGATGATTAAAATGTTTTGAATTTGATAAATTAGGTGGTTGCAAAACATTGTAAATGCACTAAATCCCACTGCATTGAACACTTTAAAAAGGTTAATTTTATGTTATATGAATACCACTGCAATTTAAAAAAAAGCTGCAACGTACATCCCTGAAACAAAAAACTTTAACTGAGATATGTGACAGAGAATAAGACAACATATATAAAATAAGGACTGGGTTTAGCAGTGTCATCACCAGAGAGTAACATTATTGTGATTGCCCTGATGGTGGGTATTGGGCATTCTCATCAATTTCCAAGTGCTGCTATATTTCTTTAGCTTGTTTGGGTAAGTGGTAGCCTAAAATGTCTCTTTTTTTATTATTCCTATCTTTACAATTTCTGAGTTCTTACTATGTCTGCAAGCACTATGTGAGGCCCTGTGTATTCAACATGGGTAAGACAGACCCTAAATTCAAGATGTGTAGTGTTTCAGTTAGTTAAAAAAGTTAGTTAAAAAAAAAAAATCTCTATTTGATGCCTGAAACACCTCAATAGGCTGTTTTGGGGGGTTCTTATGATAAGTAATTCTCTGGATATTTTCCTTGATGAGAGGTCAGTTCACTGACCCATCTTCCGTTACTAATGACTGGATTGTTTTTCTCTCCACTAATCAGATCAGGAATTTAAGTGTCTAAAATCCTTTTAGGATCAGAGCATTGTCTAAATAAAGTGTACTATGAATACTATTATACTTATTTATTTTAAAAAATATTTCTTTTAGATCTTGTTAAATTGATAGGTTCCCTTTCCATCTCTGTTTTTTCCCCGTTTGTCGGGAGACGCTACATACTTTGTGGGGCCCTGCTCAGATTTATTAAGCATTTCAAGATCGCGACATCAGAGCATTAAACCAATTGCAAGGCCCTTCTATTTGTGAGGCCTTGTGTCATTGAATAGGTTGCACGTCTGTGAAACTAGCTCTGCTCTTTGCAATTTATTTGTTTAAAAAACTGGATAATTAGTCTGTAGAGTTTCAGTCAGTTTTGATGTAGCTGACTGCGTTCCCATGACATAGGTTAAAATTTTTTTCTGTCCTCTGAATTTCCTGCAAACTGGTAATTGTATCTAGAGGCTTAATCAGATTCAGATGTGATTTGGGGGAGCTCACTCCTTAGTAGGTGATGTGGTTTTTATAAACAGACACATAATGTCAAGTTGTCTCTTTTTTTGCATTATTAGTAGCCACTGATGTGCAATGCTTAGATTCTTTATTCATTAGAGGTTGCAAAATGGCAATATTCTAATTATATCACTCCTTCTTCATTGATTTGTTGGGATACTTCTATAGTGATAAATTTCCCCTAATTTTCTATTGGTTACTTAGTGGTACAGTTCTTAGGAAAGGCAGGATAAATATACAAATCTTTTCCTTTACTAGTTTTTTAAATAAAGAGCTGCTTCTCTAATACACTTCAAAAGTGACGAATTCTTTTTTTTATTAAAAATATGACTATGATCTCATGGTTTTAAACATATTTGATGGATTTTAATCTATTTCAATTATTTTCCTTACTGTTGCTCAAACTGTCTTATCTTTGGTTAGTGGGAGCCTCTTCAAATTGACCTTCAAGTACTTTTAACATGGCCCCAATAGTCTTAGATCATGTCCTTACTATCTGAGGTGACAAGATGTTCAAGGATCATGTTGTGGATTTCCTGACCAAGACCTGGAATCAGACATCTAGTGGTCTCTCTTCAATAGGCAGAGCTAGGATATATATGTATATGTATATGTATATGTATATGTATATGTATATGTATATGTATATGTATATGTATATGTATATGTATATGTATATGTATAACAGCTCTGGTGACCAAGTGATTAAGAGCTATGGCTGCTAACCAAAAGATCAGCAGTTCAAATCCACCAGCTGCTCCTTGGAAACCCTATGGGGCAGTTCTACCCTGTCCAATAAGGTCGCTACGAGTTGGAATTGACTCGACAGCAATGGTTTGGTTTTTGGTTTGGTATATGTATGTGTATGTATATGTTATGTGTATGTCTGTATGTATATGTATGTGTACATGTATAAACCCAAACCCAGCCCATTGCAGATTGCTACATCTTTCTCCCCTGGAGTGGCTGGTGGGTTCAAACTGTTGACTTTTCAGTTAGCAGCTGAGTGCTTCAACCATGCTCCCTGGACCTTTTGGTTAGCATTAAAATAATTATTTTATTTTATTTTCCTTATGTCTTTTGGCTAGTTTTGAAATATTGTACCATGTTTCCATCTGTTTTGTTAGCATGTCTTGTTAGTATCCTTTTATTTTCCGTAGGAATCTTACCTGACTTTTCTCTCTTTTTAATATTAACTTTGTATGTGGTTTAAACCTGGGTCCTTTTCTGATATTCATTTTTACATTAAATTAGCTTACCAAACTTTAAGAAGAGAGGTATAATTTAATATAGTTTTTCTCATTTTTCAGCTCTATAGTGCCATCTTCTGTTGTTTTTATGAAGCGTTAAAATACATGGCAGGCTACTTTCTGATACCCTGTGACTGTGTCTCCCCACCTCCCCTGTTTTATCTGGGCCCTCTTTTCCCTTTGTGCCTCTGCCCATGAACACCTCCTATTCTCAATACCCGTAAGAAGAGAGATGTACTGGTTAGTTCTGAGAGTTTATTGGGCTCAACCTCTCTCAGCCCCTTCATATCTGACCGAACAGCTCTGTGCAAACCCCTGGAGTTTTCAGCTACCATTCTCAAATTGGCCTTCTGTCGTGTCCAATGAATGCCTACTGGTTATTTTGGAATTTTCAGGTCTGTCCAGTGTTCTGTTTCTTCGCTGTGCTTCCTCCTGCACAGATGTTGATACTATTGATCTCTCCTTGCAGTTGGTGGTTTGTTGTTACCTGTTCATGATTTGGGTTCGTGGTGTTCCTTTACCATCTAGTTTTGTTGTAAATATCATTCAAGCATTTTTGGTTTTGCCATCCTAATTGTTCTGTGTATTTTTAAGGGAGAATTTATAGAGAGTCAAAAATTATACCTCCGCTGCCATCAATTCCCCAAAAACCCTCCTAAAGTTTTCTTTAAATTAATTTTTACTTCTGCACTAAATATACAAATATACTCTCCTTGTAAAAATTAAAAACTTTTACACAAAAAGCTAAAGTACCTTTTGAACCCCTTCCTATCCCTGTACTTATGAGATTAGGTTAAGTTTTTTTTTCTAGAATATCAGCTCTTTTTCTATGCATTTGTACCTATAAGAAATATTTAGTACCTATGTATTTCTTTTGAACATAACTTGTATCATACTGTTTGTAGTGCTCTGCAACCAGATTTTTTCCGTTAACAGTGTATCTTGGAGGGTTTTATTTGTTTGTTTTTCTTAAATCCCCAGTATATCCACTTTGTTCCACCACCACTGTTGCCCCTCTAGGTCAAGCCATTTTTATCTCTCATCTGATTTATTTATTCCAACAGCCTTCTAATTGATTTCCCTGCTTTGACTTTTGCTCCCTTCACCAGTAGTCCTCTACAGACCAGCCTGAATGATATATTTAAAAAATAAATTAAATTTTGTAATCCCTTTGCTCAGTACACACCAATAGCTTTTCATTTCTCTTAAAACAAAGTCCAATTTTCTTCACTAGAATGTAAAAATCTTGATGGCAGAAATTTTTATCTGTTTTGTGTATTAATGTATCCCAGGCTGTTAGAAAGGTGCCTGACACATTTAATAAATTTGGTGAATTTAAGAGAAAAACCATGTAAGCATTTCAATAGATGCAGAAGCATTTAATGAAATTCATCAGTCATCCTTAAAAAAAAAAAAAAATCCCCAAAATTGGTTAACAGAAGGAAGTTCCTTAACGTAATAAAAAGGTTTATTATTCAGGTTTTGCTATGGATAAAATAAGTACCCTTGCAGGTATTTTAATGAGGGAAGAATTGTGCTGCACATCTTGTATTTGCTTCTTGACATTCACTCTCCAGTCTTTTCCATCCTTGTCTGTGTTCTGGATACGTGAACTTCTGTGGACTGCATCAACAGGCTCCTGCGCCCTCTAGCTCACAGTTGAGTTTGGAAGGAGATTGGAGGGAGGAATAGGGTTGCCAGATATGATGCTCAAAAAGTAGATGCCCAGATCAATTTGAATTTCAGATAAACAACTAATAATTTTTTAGTATACGTATATCCCATGCAAAATATGGAACATACTTATACTAAAATATTACTCATCTGAAATTCAAATTGAATAAGGAGTCTTGTATTTTTATTTGCTAAATATGACAGCCCTAGGGAGGAAGGAGCGTTAAGTGGGACTATTTCCCTAACTTCCTCCTTGTAGAGTCACTGTGGTGTGGCTGTGTCGCTTGACAAAAGGTCTCAGTTCTTTCATCTGGCCCTCTCCATTCCTGCTTTCTCTCTAGGATTCTGGTAATCGATCCCTCTCCTTCTCTTCAAGCCTAGAGTTGTGGAGTGGCACCCTTATCTCTAACCCCACATCTTGCACTAGCGTTTTTGGTCTCCCTCACCTGTAGCTTCCTTTTATCTTTTTCAATAGTATCTTTGTTAAAATGTCCTCCTTTTACTGAATTGCAACATGCCAGCTGTTTCTTATCAGGACTCTGACTGATACAGCATTCAGTACAAATAATTAAAAACAAACAAACAAACCCATTGCCATCAAGTCTATTCCGACTCATAGCGACTTTACATGACAGAGTAGAACTGCCCCCATAAGGTTTCCAAGGAACAGTTGGTGGATTCAAACTGCTGACCTTTTGGTTAGCAGCCGAGCTCTTAACCACCACACCACCAGAGGTGCTTGTAAAATCATTGGAAGGGTTGGAGGGATGGAAATTAGGGAAACTGTCCCTGGACTCTGAATTTCAAGGACGCTTCACCAAAGCTTAGACCCAGAGGTCAGGGAGATGCTGCCACCACTGATAGAACGGCCATAATGTCCCCCTCACGCTCACAAAGGCAGAGAGAAAGTACAGGAAGTTGGAGTCTGAGCGCTGCAAAACCCACGTCTCTGACTTCTCTTACCAGCACTGTAGGCAATAAGAAGACGGCCTCTGGCCTCCCTTTCGAATTCCACATTTCTTGCAAGTGCATCTCTTTGACAGCATCTATTTTTCACTACTTAGTGCAAGGGAATCTGGCAACTAATTTTTAGCTTTCCAGCCTCTTCTATACAGGAGAGTACATAGATTGGGTGAAAAATTGATCCAAATTTCAATGTACATATGTATGTTAAATAATGTGTGTTTTAAAAAACTGCACACTAAAAATCTCTGAGGGGAAAGTCAAACACAAAAGGCCACATATTGTATAATCCATTTATATGAAATATCCAGAATAGGTAAAGCAATAGAGACAGAAGGTAGATTAATTGTTGCCAGGGGCCAAAGGGAGAGGAGAATGGGTATGGGTTTCTTTCCAGGGTGATGAAAACGTTCTGGGATTAGCTAGTGTTGATGTTTGCACAACACTAAAAATACTAAACACCACTGAATTGTATACTTTAAAAGAGTGAATTTTATGGTATGTGAATTGTATCTCGATAAAAAGGTTATTTAAAAAAAAGACTTTCTCTGTGAGTGCATGTGCGTGGTGCCCATGCGCGTAAATGCATAGAAAAGGATCTGAAACTTATTAACAGAGCTGGGGGCTGGAACTGTGCATGTATGTAAAGAACAGCTTACCTAAGAGGATAGTCTTTTAAGCCTATAATATTTAAAGGTTTTGCAAAAGAAAAAAAGTGCTCCTTTATTATTTGTATAATAACTAAGACCAAACCCATTGTTGTCTAGTCGATTCAAACTCATAGCGATTCTATAGGACAGAGTAGAACTACCCCATAGGGTTTCCAAGGCTGTGATCTTTACGGACGCAGACTGCCACATCTTTCTTTCACGGAGCGGCTGGTGGGTTCCAATCGCCCAC
Source organism: Trichechus manatus latirostris (assembly GCF_000243295.1). NCBI lineage: Eukaryota > Metazoa > Chordata > Mammalia > Sirenia > Trichechidae > Trichechus > Trichechus manatus. The sequence continues at coordinate 676,175 of NW_004444292.1, read as the reverse complement.
CTCTTGGTTAACAGGCGAGCAGTTAACTGCTGCACCACTAGGGCTTTTATTTGTGTAATAAAACCTCATAAATTAATAAGGAAAAAGACAGTTTTAAAAGCAGCTTTATTGAAGTATAACTGACATTCAGTAAACTGCACATGCAGCATGCAGTTTAGTACATTTTCACATATATAAACAACTGTAAAACCGTCAATTCGATCAAGATACTGAATATATCTATTATCCCCAAGAGTTTCCTTGTGTCCCTTTGTAATTCCTCTCCTAGACAACCAGTGATATGCTTTCTGCCACTATAGAGTACTTTACATTTTCTAGAGTTGTGTATAAATGGAATCATTTAATATGTACTCTTTTTTGTCTCAACTGTAACAGATTTTTTCTTTTTTGTCTGGCTTCTTTCACTCATAATTATTTTAGGATTCATCTATGCATATCAGTAGGTAATCCTTTTTATTACTGAGTACTATTCCATCATGTGGATATATCATAATTTATCCATTTACCTGTTTATGGACATTTGGATTGTTTCTAGTTTGGGGCTGTTATGAATAAAACTTGCTATGAACATTTGTGTACAAGTCCTTGTATTGGCACCAGCTTTTGTTTCTCTTTGGGAAATACCCAGGAGTGGAATGGTTGGGTCATGTGGTAGATATATGCTTAACTTTTTAAGAACTTGTCAAACTATTGTCCAAAGCAGTTGTATTATTTTATATTTCTACCAGCAGTGTATAAGTGTTCTAGTTCCTCTATGTACTCACCAACATTTGGTGTGGTCAGTCATTTTAATTTTAGCCCTTTGAATGGGTGTGTAGTGTTATCTCATTATGGTTTTCATTTATATTCCTCTATAGTGTTGCTATAACGGAGCCCTGGTGGCACAGTGGTTAAGAGCTCGGCTGCTGTCCAAAAGGTTGGCAGTTCGTAATCCACCAGCTGATCTCTGGAAACTCTGTGGAGCAGTTCTACTCTGTCCTATAGTGTCGCTATGAGTTGGAATTGACTTGATGGCAACAGGTTTATAGGGTCACTATGGGTCAGAATTGACTCGACAGCAACTGGGTTTTAATGACTAATTATGTTGAACATCTTTTTATGTGCTTACTTGCCATCTGTATGTCTTCTTTGGTGACGTGTCTGTTAAAATATTTTGGTCACTTAAAAATGGATTGTAATTTTATTATTGCATTCTTTGTACTTTTGTTGAAAATCAGTTGTCCATCTATGCATAGGTCTATCTATACTATTCTGTTCCGTGGATCTATTTGCCTTTCTTTACACTAATACCACACTGTCTTGATTATTGTAGCTTTATAGTAAGTCTTGAAATCAGGGAGCATTAGTTCTCCCACTTTGTTCTTCTTTTTCAAAGTTATTTTGCTATTCTAGATCTTTTGCATTTCCATGGAATACAGTGAATGATAGAATTGGTTTGTTAATTTTTACAAAAAAATCTGCTGGGATTTTTTATTGGATTGCATTGAATCTGTAGGTGAAACTGTCAGATTTTTTTCCTTGAATATCTCATATTTTTTATGCTATTGTAAATGGTTGTTATGGATTGAATTCTGTTCCCACAAAATATGTGTTGTAAATCCTAACCTCTATGCATGTGATTATAATCCCATTTGGGAATGGGTTTTCTTTGTTATGTTAATGAGACAGGTTAAGTATAGGGGGTGTCTTGAGTCAATCTCTTTCGAGATACAAAAGAAGTTAAACTAGCATACAAGAAGCAGAAATGGGGGAAGAGAGATGTCAAGCCACATGAAGATTACCCAGAAGCAGAAGCTCAGAAGAGACAAGGACCTTCCTCCAGAGCCTACAGAGAGAGAAAGTCTTCCCCTAGAGCTGGTGCCCTGAATTTGGATTTCTAGCTTCCTAAACTGTGAGACAATAAATTTCTCTTTGTTAAAGCCACCCATTTGTGGAATTTCTGTTATAGCAGTGCTAGATAACTAAGACAACGGTATTTTTAAAATTTCAGTTTTCATCTGTTTATTACTAGTATATAGAAATACAATTGACTTTTATATATTGGACTTGTATCCTACAACCTTGCTAAACTCAGTTATTAGTTCTAGTAGCATTTTTGTAGGTTTCATGAGATTTTCTACATAGATGATTATGTCATCTGTGGATATAGTTTTACTTATTTATTTCTAAGCAGGATGACTTTCTTTTTCTTGCTTAAACGAACTTTCTAGAACCTCCAATATAATGTTGAATAGAAGTAGTGAGAGCAGGCATCGATGTCTTGTTCTTGATCTCGGGAGGAAAAGCGTTGTTGTTAACCTTAGTATAATGTTAGCTGTAGGTTTTTTTTATAGATCCCGCTTATCAGGTCGAGGAAGTTCCCTTCTATTCCTTGTTTGCTGAGAATTTTTATAAGGAGTAGATTTGTAGTTTTATCATGGAGTTTTGCTGAATTTATTGAAATAATCAGGTGGTTTTTCTTTTTCAGTTTGGATTACATTGATTGATTTTTTCTAAAGCTAAACCAACCTTGCATTCTTGGGATAAATGTCCATGTGGATTCAATTAGCTAAAATTTGTTCAGAATTTTTACATCTATGTTGATCTTTAGTTAACCCTTTTTGTAACATCTTTGTCTGATTTTGGTATCAGGATAATGCTGGCCTCATAGAATTAGTTGAGAAATATTCTCTCCTGTAGTAGGCAGAATAATGTCCTCTACCCCAAAAACGTTCATGTCCAAATTCCCGGAATCAGTGACTATGTTAGCTTATGTGGCAAAGGGGAAGTAAGATTGCAAATAGAATTAAGACGGCTAATCAACTGACCTTGAGATGGGTAGATGATGCTGGATTATCTGTGTAGGCTAGATAAGCACTCAATAAATATTTTTGAATGAATGAATGAATGAACATTTGTAAAGTATAGGGCACATTATTGGCCAAAATGGATAAAGTTGGTCTGAGAATTCCTCTTTTTTCTATTTTTTTAATTTTATATTTTCTTATTATCCTTTCATAGAAATTTAGCATTTATAAGATCTCCTCTAAGATTCCAGCAGTGTGCTAGGCACTTGACATACATTTTCCCACTGAGTCTTAGAAGTAACCATGGGAAGAAATGTGAGTCCTATTTCCCAGGTATTAACTAGTGTTAGCTTATCTTGTTTGTCACTCCAAATATGACGCCTATAACGTTAGTTCATCATCACTGTCTATTTTTACATATCATGAATCATTGCTCTCAGTTTATAAAAACTTGTCTAATCTTTGGCACTGTTGTCAGCTGTCCTTAAGGGTTAAGTTTCTAAATTTCTCAAAGAACTCGGTGCTTGGCTCACATTTTTTTTTATTATTGTACTTTAGATGAAGGTTTACAGAACCAACTAGCTTCTCATTAAACAATTAGTACTCATATTGTTTTGTGACATTGATTAACAACCCCAGGACATTTCAGGACTCTCCCTTCTTGAACTTGGGTTCCCTATTACAAGCTTTTCTGTCCCCTCCCGCCTTCTAGTCCTTACCCCTGGGCTGGTGTGTCCCTTTAGTCTTGTTTTGTTTTACGGGCTTGTCTAATCTTTGGCTGAAGGATGACCCTCAGGAGTGACTTCATTAGTGAGATAAAAGGATGTCTGGGGGCCGTATTCTAGGGGTTTCTCTCATCTCTGTCAGACCAGTAAGTCTGGTCTTTTTTTGTAAGTTAGAAATTTATTCTACATTTTTCTCCAGCTCTGTCTAGGACCCTCTGTTGTGATCTTTGTCAGAGGAGTTAGTGGTGGTAGCCAGGCACCATCTAGCGGTGCTGGACTCAGTCTGGTGGAGGCTGTGGTAGTTGTGGTCCATTAGTCCTTTGGACTAATCTTTCCCTTGTTTCTTTGGTTTTCTTCATTCTCCCTTGCTCCAGACAGGGTGGGACCAGTGGAGTATCTTAGATGGGCGCTCTTAAGCTTTTAAAACCCCAGATGCTACTCATCAAAGTAGAAGGTAGAACATTTTCTTTCTAAACTATATTATGCCTATTGAACTAGATGTTCCCAGAGATCATGATACCCAGGGCCCTCAGCCCAATAATTTGGTCCCTCAGGGAGTTTGGATGTGTCTCTGAGCTTCCATAACCTTGCCTTGGACAAGTTGTGCTGGCTTCCCCAGTACTGTGTACTCTGTTACCCTCCACCAAAGTTACCACTTATCTAATATCTGTTTAGTGTTTTTCCATCCCCACACCACCCCTCCCTCCTAACCATCAAAGACTTTTTCCTTTTGTGTGTAAACCTTTTCATGAGTTTTTATAGTAGAAGTCTCAGACAATATTTGTCCATTTGTGATTGACTTATTTCATTCAGCATAATGCCCTCCAGATTCATCCATGTTGTGAGATGCTTCACAGATTCATCATTGTTCTTTATCATGGTGTAGTACTCCATTGCTTGTATGTACCATAGTTTGATTATTCATTCTTCTGTTGATGGGCATCTAGGTTGTTTCTGTCTTTTTGAGATTGTGAACAATGCTGCAATGAACATGGGTGTGCATATTTCTATTCCTGTGACGGCTCTTGTTTCTCTAGGATATATTCCTAGGAGTGGTATTGCTGCATCATATAATATTTCTATTTCTAGCTTTCTAAGGAAGCGCCATATCATTTTCCAAAATGGTTGTACCATTTTACATTCACACCAGCAATGCATAAGACTATCAGTCTCCCTGCAGCCTCTCCAACATTTGTTTTCTGTTTTTTTGGTTTGTGCCAGTAATGCTGGGGTGAGATGGTAACTCATTGTGGTTTTGATTTGAATTTCTCTAATGGCTAGTGATCGAGAGCATTTCCTTATGTATCTGTTAGCCACTTGAATGTTTTCTTTGCTGAAGTGTCTGTTCATTTCCTTTAGCCATTTTTTAATTGGATTATTTGTCTTTTTGTTGTAGAGATGTTGGATTTTCCTTCAGATTTTAGAGATTATACCTTTGCTGGATTTGCCATAGCCAAAAATTTTTTCCCAGTCTCTAGATTCTCTTTCTACTCTTTTGGTGAAGTCTTTTGATGAGCCTAAGTGTGTAATTTTTAGAAGATACCAGTTATCTAGCTTATCTTCTGGAGTTTGTGTGTTGTTTGTTATAGTTTGTATCCTGCTAATGCTGTTTATTAGGGCCTCTAGCGTTGATCTTATTTTTTCTACTCTGATCTTTACAGTTTTTGGTTTTATATTTATTTATTTATTCTTTTTTAGTTCCCCTCCAATCCCTCATAACCAACAAAGATTGTTTCTTTTTGTGTGTAAACTTTTTCATGAGTTTTTACAGTAGAGGTCTCATACAATATTTGTCCTTTTGTAATTGACTTATTTCACTCAAACTGTCCTCCAGTTTGATCCATATTATGAGATGCTTCACAGATTCTTCACTGTTCTTTATCATTGCATAATA
>NW_004444292.1:667527-670231 GCF_000243295.1 Trichechus manatus latirostris | reverse complement strand
TCTGACTTGTAATGCCCAAAATTTTTTTCCCTGTCTGTAGATTCTCTTTCTACTCTTTTGGTGAAGTCTTTTAGTGGTTTTATATTTAGGTCTTCGATCCATTTTGAATTAGTTTTCATGTATGGTGTGAGGTATGGGTCCTGTTTCATTTTCCTACAGAAGGACATCCAGTTTTGCCAGTGCCATTTATTAAAGACTGTCTTTTCCACAACTGATGGACTTTGGGCCCTTGTCGATGATCAGCTGACCATAGGTGGATGGATTTATATCCAGGTTCTCAATTTGTTCCATTGGTCAATGTATCTAGGGATTTTTTTTTTTTTTTTAATTTGAGCATAAGATTTATGCTGAGCAGTTACTCTGTATACATACAAGGAGATCATTTTGATACCAGAAAAAGCAAATGGCTTGAATAAGGTTTATAAAGAGAAGAGGAGGGAGAAATGCAGTATAGAAGATCAACCACTAGTTCATGTTAACTTGATTAATGAACTCTTCCTTCCCCTTTTGCTGAGATCAACTGATACCAGTTTACTTCTGGCCTGGCTGCTAGTAATTTGGCTCTCCACCCACCTGTGGAGTCCTGGTGACACAGTGTTTGCAGTTCAAATGCACCAGCCGCTCAGGGCAGTTCTGCTTTGTCCTCTAGGGTCTCTTATAGATCAGAATCGACTCCATGGCAATGGGTTTTTTGTACCCACCTGCAACAATGAGGCTTTTTGAGATTTAAATTAGGAGGTAATGGTTTGATGACTATCCTTTTCTAGCAGGATAAGACAAATTTACATTGCTATAGAGCAGTTTCTGATAGACTGTTTTTATTATTTTTTTCCGTACAAAAATTCATACATACATTGTTATGTGACTCTAATTGCTCTCACCATACTATGACAACATACTTCTCCTTTCCACCCCTGATTCCTCATGTCCATTCAACAAGCTCCTAACTCTCTCTGCCTTCCCATCTCACTGCCGAACAGAAGCTGCCCATTTAGTCTCTTGTGTCTACTTGAGCTAAGAGGCACACTCCTCACCAGTATCACTTTATGTCCCTGAGTCCAGTCCAGCCCCTGTCTGAAGAGTTGGTCTCGGAAATTGTTTTAGTTCTGGGTGGATATAAAATCCAGGAGCCATGCTTTCCGCGGTTTCTCCAGTCTCAGTCAGACTATTAAGTCTGGTCTTCTTACTAGAATTTGAGTTCTGCACCCCACCTTTCTCCTGCTCCATCCGTGTACCAGGCTGTTTTGACTACCACAGCTGTATAGTAGGTTCTGAGGTCAGGTAGTGCAAGTCCTCCTACTTTTTTCTTCTTTTTCTTCAATAGTGCTTTCCTTATCCAGGGCCTCATCCCTTTCTATATAAAGTTAATGATTAGTTTTTCCATCTCTTTAAAGAATGCTGTTGGTATTTGAATCGGGGCATTGTATTTGTAGGTTGCTTTGGGTAGAACTGACATTTTCACAATGTTGAGTCTACCTATCTACGAGGATGGTATGTTTTTCCACTCATATAGATCTCTTTCGGTTTCTTGCAGTAGTGTTTTGTAGTTTTCTTTGTCTAGGTCTTTTACATCCCTGGCTAGATTTATTCCTAAGCATTTTATTTTCTAGAGGCTATTATAAATGGTATTGTTTTCCTGATTTCCTTTTTGTCATTCTCTTTACTGGTGTATAGGAATCCAACTGATTTTTGTATGTTAATTTTGTATCCTGCTACTCTGCTGACTCTTTCTATTAGTTCCAGTAGTTTTCTTGTGGAGTCTTTTGGGTTTTCTATGTGTAGTGTCATATCTTCTGCAAGTAAGGACAGTATTACTTCTTCTTACCAATTTGGATGCCATTTGTTGCTTTTTCTTGCTTTGTTACTGTAGCTGGGACTTCCAGCACAATGTTAAGTAGGACTGGTGATAAAGGGCATCCTTGTCTTGTTCCTGTTCTTAAAGGGAATGTTTTCAGCCTCTGTCCATTAAGAATGATGCCGACTGTTGGTTTTGTATAGATGCCATTTATTTTGTTGAGGAATTTCCCTTCTATACCTATTTCATTGAGAGTTTTTGTCAGGAACGGGTGTCGACCTTTGTCGAATGCCTTTTCTGCGTCGATTCAGGTGATCGTGTGGTTCTTTTATTTAAGTGGTGGATTATGTTGATTGATTTTTCTAATGTTGAACCATCCTTGCATACCTGGTATGAATTCCACTTGGTCGTGGTGTATTATTTTTTTGATATGATGCTGAATTCTATTGGCTAGAAATTTTGTTGAGAATTTTTGCACCATGAGAGATATTGGTCTGTATTTTCTGTTTTTGTGGTGTCTTTTCCCGGTTTGGTATCAGGGTTATGCTGGCTTCACAGAATGAATTCGGAAGTATCCCTTCCTTTTCTATCTTCTGAAATAGTTTGAGTAGTAGTGGTACAAGCTCTTCTCTGAATGTTTGGTAGAATTCTCCGGTGAAGCCATCTAGGCCAGGGCTTTTTTTTTTGCTGGGAGTTTTATTTTTATTATTACCTTTTCAATCTCTCCTCTTGTTATGGGTCTGCTCAGATTTTTACCATCATTCTGTGTTCGTTTGGGTAGGTAGTGTGTTTCTAGAAATTTGTCCATTTCCTGTAGGTCTTCAAATTTGTTGGAGTATAGTTTTTCATAGTTCTCTGTTATGATCCTTTTTATTTCAGTTGGACCTGTGGTAATGTCCCCCATTTCAT
>NW_004444292.1:641073-656520 GCF_000243295.1 Trichechus manatus latirostris | reverse complement strand
TTAGTCCTCAAAGTGACATCTTCACTTTTTAACACTTTAAAGAGGTCTTTTGCAACCTTGGAAACCCTATGAGGCGGTTCTACTCTGTCCTATAGGGTCGCCGTGGATCGGAATCAACTGGATGGCAATGGGTTTGGTTTGGTTTGGTTTGGTTTGGAATTGCTCTGAGTAGGACTTCCAACTGGACCAATAAGCAACATCATGATAAACGGAGAAAAGATTGAAGTTGTCAAGGATTTCGTTTTGCTTGTATCCACAATCAACGCCCATGGAAGCAGCAGTCAAGAAATCAGACGACGCACTGCATTGGGCAAATCTGCTGCAAGAAATCTCTTGAAAGTGTTAAAAAGCAAAGATGTCACTTTAAGGATAATGTGTGCTTGACGCAAGCCATGGTGTTTTCCATCGTCTCACGTGCATGTGAAAGCTGGACGATGAATAAGGAAGACCGAAGAAGAACTGATGCCTTTGAATTGTGGTGTTGGCAAAGAATATTGAATATACCGTGGGCTTCCAGAAGAAAGAACAAATCTGTCTTGGAAGAAGTACAGCCAGAATGCTCATTAGAAGCAAGGATGGTGACACTTCATCTCACATACTTTGGACATGTTATCAGGAGGGACCAGTCCCTGGAGAAGGACATCAAGCTTGGTAAAGTAGAGTTTCAGCGAAAAAGAGGAAGACCCTCAATGAGTGGATTGACACAGTGGCTGCCACAATGGGCTCAAACATACCAATGTTGTAAGGATGGTGCACAGGACCGGGCAGTGTTTCGTTCTGTTGTACATAGGGTCGCTGTGAGTCGGAATCGACTTGAGGGCACCTAACAAAAAACAGGAGGACTTCCACTATGATGTTGAGTAGAAGTGGTGAAAGTGGGCATCCTTGTCTGGTTCCTCATCTTAGAGGGAAGGCTTTCAGGCTGTGATCACTGAGTATGATGGTAGCCGTGAACTTTTCATAAAAGCACTTATTATATTGAGGAAGTTCCCTTCCGGTTCTAGTTTGTTGAGTGTGTCCGTCAAGTGCTTTTCGTGCGTCATCTGAGATAATCTTGCGGGTTTTTTTTTTTTCTTCATTCTATTAATATGGTATATTAAGTTGATTGATTTTCTTATGTTGAAGCACCTTGAATTCCTGGGGTAAATTTCACTTAGTTATGGGTGTATAATTATTTTTAACATGCTGTTGGTTTTGGTTTGCTTATACTTTGTTGAGGATTTTTACATCTATGTTCCTAAGGGATATTGATCCATAATCTTTCTTGTGATGTCTTTGTTTGGCTTAGTATCAGGATAATGCTAGTCCCATAAAATGAGTTAGGAAGTGTCCCTTCCTCTGTTATTTTTTGGAAAAGTTTGAGAAAATTTTACATTAAGTCTTCTTTAAATGTTTGTTAGAATTCACCAGTGAAGCCATATTGTAATGGCTTTTATTTAGATTTTATAAGTCTGTCCAGCTTTTCTATTTCTTCTTGAGTCAGTTTTGGTAGTTTGTGTGTTTCTAGGAATTTGTCCATTTAGTCTAGGGTATTTAATTTTTGGTGTACAATTGTTCATAGTATTCTCTTATAATCCTTTTTATTTCTGTAAGGTTAGTAGTGATGTCCCACTTTCATTCTTGATTTTAGTAATTTGAGTCTTCTTTTTTTCTTGGTCAGTCTTTCTAAATATTTGTCCATTTTGTTTATCCTTTCGAAGAGCTAACTTTTGGTTTCGTTGATTTTCTCTATTGTTTTTCTATTCTCTATTTCATTTATCTCCACTTTAATCCTCGTTATTTCTTTCCTTCTGTTATCTTTGGGTTTCAGTTTGCTCTTCCTTTTCTAGTTCCTTAGGGTGTAAAGTTAGGCCATTGGTTTGAGATCTTTCTTTTTTAATGTAGGCTTTTATAGTTATAACTTTCCCTCAGAGCACTACTTTCACTGGCATAAGTTTTTGTACGTTGTATTTTTGTTTTCATTCATCTCAAAGTATTTTCTAATTTCCCTTGTGATTTCTTCTATGACCCATTGGTTAAGAGCGTGTTGTTTATTTTCCACATATTTGTGAATGTTGGTTTTCCTTATGTTAGTGATTTCTAGTTTCATTCCGTTGTTTTCAAAGAAGAGACTTTGTATGATTTCCATCATTTAAAAGTATTGAGACTGGTTTTGTGGCCTACCCATGTGGTCTCTCCTGGAGAATGTTCCATGTGCTCTTGAGAAGAATATATATTCTGTTGTTGTTGGATGAAGTTTTCTACTCATGTCTGTTAGGTTTGGTTTGTTTATAGCGTTGTTTAAGTCTTCTTTTTTTAATTTATCTTCTGGTTAGTTGCTCTATTATTTTAAGCAGTGTATTAAAGTTTCCAACTACTATTGTTGAAATGTCTATTTCCCCTGCATTTCTGTCAGTTTTTATTTCATGTATTTTGGGGCTCTGTAATTAACTGCATGTGTGTTTATAATTGTCCTATAATCCTGATGGATTGACTCTTTTATCATTAGAAATTATCTCTCTTTAGCTGTAGTAACACATTTTGTTTTAAAGTCTATTTTGAAATATATTAGTATAATTACTTCAGCTTTCCTGTGGTTGCTGTTTGCATGATATGTCTTTTTCCATTTGATCGACTTGTGTCTTTGAATCTAAAATGTGTCTCCTGTAGACAACATATAGTTTAATCATTTTTTATTAGTTTGTTTAATCTATTTACATTTGATGGTATTGTTGATATAGTTGGATTTGTTCTGCCATTTTACATTTTGTTTTCTATAAGTCTTATGAGATTTTGGAGTCCTTGGGTGGTATAAATATTTAACACGTTTGGCTGTTATTCAGCAGGTTGGTGATTGAAACCCACCCAGAGGATCTTCAGAAGAAAGACTTAGTGATCTGCTTTCAAAAGGTTACAGTTTTGAAAACCTTATCTATGGAGCACAGTTCTACTCTGACACATATGGAATTGCCATGAGTCAGAATTGACTTGATGGCAACAGGTTTGTTTTGTGTCTCTTCTTTTATATTGAGTGAATATTTTATAACGTAGTATTTTAATTTCATTAACGATTTTTTTCACTATATATATGTACTATTTATTTTGTTTTTGGTGAAGGTTTACACAGCAGTTTAGGTTCCCATTCAGTAATTTCTACACAAATTGTTCGGCGACATTGGTTACATTCTTCACAATGTGGGAACAGTTTCATTATTTCTCTTCTGGTTGTCCTGTTTCCATTAATCTAGTTTCCCTGCCCCCTTAAATGCTCATTTTTGTTTTAAAGTAATTGTTGACCGTTTGGTCTCATATAGATGATGTTTTTTTGGAGGAGCACAGTATTCTTTATTTTGTGAGCCAATCTGCTATTTAACTAAAAGGCAATCTTGGGCTAGTTTCATTTCAAGGTTTAGAGTGTATCTCAGGGCAGTAGTGTCGGGGAGTCCTCCAGTCTCAACCAGTCCAATAAGTCTATTTTTTGTTTTGTTTTGTTTTAGGAATTTGAGGTTCTATTTCACATTTTTTTCTCCCATTCTATCAGGGTCCATCTATTATTGGACATAGATTCTTGGCTGACTGCTTTTTCTTTGAGCACTTTGAATATGCAATCCTACTATCTTCTGGCCTCCATTGTTTCTGCTGAGAAGTAAGCTGTTAATGTTATTGGGGTTCCCTTGTAAGTGATGCGTTGTTTTTCTTTTGCTACTTTCAAGATTTTCTCCTTGTCTTGGACTTTCAGCATTTTTACTATGATGTGTCTGTTTGGGGGTCTCTGTGTTTATCATACTTGGCATTCATTAAGCTTCCTGTATGTGTAGGCTATTGTTTTTCAAAACATTTGAAAAGTTTTCAACCATTATTGCTTCAAATATTTTTTTCTTCTCATTCTTATACTCCCATTACACATATGTTCCTGCACTTAATGGTGTTTCACATTTCTCTGAAGCTCTGTTTATTTTTCTTCATTCTTTTTTTAATCTCTGTTCTTTGACTTGTATAATCTCTATCGATCTACTATCAAGTTTGCTAACTCTTACCTCTGCCAGTTTAAGTCTACTGTTGAGTCCTTCTAGTGAATTTTTGTTTCAATTATTGTACTTTTTCAACTCCCAAGTTTCCATTTGGTTCATTCTTATAATGTCTATCTTTAGATTATCTTTAGATTAATATTCTATTTTATGTGACCTTGTTATTATACCTTTGTTTACTTATTTAATTATGGTTTCCTTTAGTTCTGTGAACATATTTATAACATCTACTTTTAATTATTTTTCTGTTAAATCTGACATCTGGTTGCTCTCACAGGCAGTTTACAGTGGTACTTTTTTTCTTTGTATGCCTCATAATTTTTTGTTGGAAACTGGACATTTTAGATAATGTATTGTAGCAACTGTGGGCACTGGTCCTCTCTCACCCCCTGCCCACTGGGGCTTGTTATTGTTATTTGCTTCTTTATTTTTTAGTGACTCGCTGGGTTATTTTTGTAAAGTCTACTTCCCCCCTCCGCCAACACACACACACACCCCAACTCTGTTTATCCTGTGATGTTGCTGTGCAGCTTTGGCCATGCCCACAGTCACCTGAGGATGACAGCGGTCCTGATATGGTATCTTCCACGCTTTCCCAGACCACACTCAGATGTTAAGCTCCACTAGTTGCAGATTGCTCTATTGTTTTTAGCAATAGTCTGAGGAATGAAATTCTCTACAAAATAATCCAATTAAAATGTGAATAGTTTCTGAGGAAAGTGTTTAATATTTGTTTAAGTCTCCTCCCATCTTATTCCCAGGTCCTCTCTTGTAAACTAGCTGGCCTACTGTCAAGGCTGTATCCTCATTAGATCCACAAATCTACTACCAATTGCCCTTTACTACTACCTATACTGTTCTTGAGGGTGCCCTTAGGTTTAAACTTCTCCACTCTCTGCTGCAAATGCAGTCAGTTCCTTTGGGAAGAGATTAGTAGCTATTGGTTTTAAAGCCTGCTTCTCCAGGGCAAAATCTCTGAGCCAGAACTTTGGAGCTGAGGATGTTGCTCTCCTTTCTGCTCTATGAGCTGAGTGCTCAGTGACGTAGAGGGAAGTAACTCAATGTTCTCTCAGTTTGTCTGTTATGTTGTGGAGCCACCACCTCATAAGCTGCGGAAAGGCTATCAGTGCCCCCATAATCTCAGTGCACTATGCCAAGGCAGAACCTCCATTCCGTGAGTGGGTTTTGGGCAGAAACAGGGAGATCCCCAAGCTTCAATCACACTTATGAAATATATAGCCTCACTAACAGCTGAGGGCAGGATGAGAAACACTGAGTTCCTGCTTCTCCTGTGAAGAAAGCCCTCTGGCTAGGACCTGGGGGGAGAGGAAGCCCTGTGTTCTTGGCTAAATCAGTCTGAAGGGGAGACTCTGCCTCGCTGAGCTAGAAGCTGCAGGAAGGGAGACATTTTGGTTCCAACGCCATGCAAATTTTTGTCGTTTTATATTTTTATTTTTTTGTATCAGTCAGGGTTCTCTAGAGAAACAGAACCAACAGGAGACACACACATTCACTTATTTATTTTAAGGATTTGCTCACGTGATTGTGGGGCTAGCAAGCTGGAAACTCAGGTAGGAGCTGATGTTGCAGTCTTGATTTTGAAATCTGTAGGGCAGGCCATCAGGCTGGAAACTTGGCAGGAGCTGATGTTGCAGTCTTGAGGCAGAATTTCTTCTTTTTCAGGACAACTTCAGTTCTTACTCTTAAGGCCTTCCAACCAGTTGGAACAGATCTAGCCATATTATTGAGGTTACTCTCCTTTACTTAAAGTCAACTGATTGCAGATGTTAACTACATCTACAAAATACCTTCACAGCAGCACCTAGATTGGTGTTTGAATAAAGAAATGGCCTAGGCAAACTGACGCATAAAGTAACCAGCAAAATTTCCTTTATGAAATGTCTCTCTGTTTGCTCTTTGCCCTTAGGGTCATTTCTAGAGGTTTAATTTTTTTTTTTTTTTTTTAATAATTTTCCTCAGTTTTATTGGGGAATAAATCAGCGGACCTCACTGACACTTCCTGATAAAATTCCCCTTATTCATTTTGGAAGTATACTGCTGCTGGATATAGAATTTTTGATTGACTCCCCCCACCCCCCCACCACCCCAGCACTTCAAATACATCATCCCACTCTCTTCTGGCCTCTGTGGCTTGTGATGAGAAATAAGCTGTTAATCTTACTGAGGATCCCTTGTATGTAATATGTTGATTCTCTCTTGCTGCTTTCAGCGTCTCTTTCTTTTGACAGTTTGATTATAATGTGTTTTGTTGCGGATCTCTTTTGAATTCATCCGGTTTGATGTTTGTTGAGATTCTTAGATGTGTAGATTCATGTCTTTCAGCAAACTTGGGAACTTTTCAGCCACTATTTCTTCAAATATTCTTTCTATCCTTTTCTTTCTTCTCTTTCTGGGACTCTCATAATGGATATGTTGGTATAATTGATGGTGTCCCACAGGTCCCATGGGCTCTGTTCATTTTTCTTCATTACTTTTTCTTTCTAATTCTCCAACTGGATAATTTAAATTGGCCTATTTTCAGGGTCACTAATTCTTTCTCTTGTCTTCTCAAATCTGCTGTTCAAACCCTAGTGAAATTTTCATTTTAATTATTGTACTTTTCAACTCCAGAATTTTTATTAGCTTCTTTTTAATAATTTCTATCTCTTTTTGGATATTACTTGTTTGTTCATACATTGTTCTCCTGGTTTCTTTTAGTTCTTTGTCCATGGTTTCCCTTAGCACTTTGAGTATATTCGTTGTTGTTAGCTGCTATGGAGTCAGCCCCATACATTGTGACCCCATACACAACGGAAAGAAATGCCGCCCAGTTCTGCATTATCCACATAATTAGTTGTGGATCGGACTGTTGTGAGCCATAGGGTTTTCACTGGACGATTTTTGGAAGTAAATAGCCAGCCCTTTTGGAAGTACATCGCCAGATCTTTCTTTCTAGTTGATGGGCGCTTCTTCAACACTTAGCTAGGAGATGCCTATCATTCTGCCTTAGTCTTCACTTCCTGCTACATGGGGCCCAAAGATTAACTAGTGGTGCAAGTGTAGGGTCTGCTCAGGCTTCTTTATGAATGCGTCAGGCCCTGGGTATTTGCATTGAACGCTATAGCTCTTCAAAACCTTTATATTCTCAATAATCCCTCTTCTCAGCCTCCTCATTTCTAGACTTTTAGGCCTGTCTGCTCCTTGCCCCATATAGCATCCCTTGCTCCAGGCAGCCATGGTAGTATATGTCTTTAAATGCTTCTGATAGACACCACCCAGAAAGACATAGGAACCCTATAGGGACAAAACAAAAGAAAACTTCTGCCCAGTTCCTCAAGGAACTGCCAGACAGGTAAAAAACACACAACCATAATTTTTCTTTTTTTAGAAAAAAAATACTGCATTGCTCCCTTTGCATCAGCAAGCTTCCCCAGCAACACAGATCGCTGTCCCCATGACTGCGGCCAGGGTGGGGATTGCGGGATGATAGGTGTGTAAGGGAAAGCACCACAACTCTCTCTTACTGAATTTCCACAGCTTCTTTCTTCATCAAGCACTACCTTGGTTGCTGTGAGTGTTTGATTAGAATCCGGAGTTCTGAAAAAGTTAATTATGGTTTTTTGTTTGTTTGTTTGTTTGTTTTTTAAAATTTGCCGGCTTATTGGTTGTTTTAGTGGAGGGACTGATTCTTGGATTGTCCTACTGCACCATTTTCTGTGATGAACTCCATGAGCTTTTCACCTAATGGTTTAGTAGTCATTGCTGGTAATTGCCTTGATTTGTTAACTAAATGTTTATATTTTTTCTTACAAGAACTACTGCAATAATTATCCCTTTACATAAATCTATTGAAAGATGACCAATTGCTTTCCAATTACCCATTCTTAAAAATGAATTTGTTGAGCTACAAAATGTATACTCATTTTAAGACTTTTGATACAAATCCCAAAATTTTACTTCAAAATCAATATTGTTTCCCAGCAACTTTGCCCACTGTGATTATACGCCTTTAAAAAGTCTAATTGCCTTCTAGCACACTGTGTACTGCCTGGTGGCTTAAAAGCTTGCAAGTGGCCATCCAAGGTACTAATTGGTCTCTGTTTGCCTGGAGAACAGGGGAAGAAGGAGAGTCAGGAACAGGAGAAGGAAATGGAATGTGTGGCTAATTGCCTCCATGAACAACTGCCTCCTTTGCCATGAGACCAGAAGAACTGGATGGCACCCAGCTACCATCGCTGAACGTTTTGATCAAAGACTCTATAGAAGGATCCTGATCGAAAAGGGGGAAATGCAGAACAGAATTTCGAATTCTCATGGAACCCAGACTTTGTGGAGCCATGGAGGGTGGAGAACCTCTGAAACTATGGCCCTGAGATAATCTTAAACCTTAAACCAAAATATCTCCTGAAATCCTCTGAAAACATAACAATAGTTTAGCTTAACTAGTAAAGAATGTCTGCCTTCAGCATTGTGCTCCTCTAAGAACTATCTATATGGGATCAAGCTGACAACAGCAACTGAAAAGATTAGATAGAAAACTTAGGGGGTGGTGAGTTTATTATAATGGGGTAGGAACAACTCAGAAAAGGAGGGTGAAAATGGATGCACAACTTGAAGAATGAAATCAATGTCACTGAATTGTACGTGTAGAAACAGCGGTGTATGTTTTCCTGCAAATATTATCAACAGCAACAACAACAAACTAAATTATAAAAAAGTCTAATTGTTCAATCTTTTTTTATACTTTTTAAAAAAATTTATTGTGCTTTTGATGAAAGTTTACAGCTTAAGTTAATTTCTCGTTCAAAAACTTATACACACATTGTTTTGTGATATTGGTTGCAATCCCCACAATGTGACAGCACGCTCTCCCTTTCCATCCCGGGTTTCCTGTGTCCATTCGTGCAGTTCCTATCCCCTCCTGCCTTTTCGTCTTGTTTTTTTTGGGCAGGAGTTGCCCGTTTGGTCTCATATATTTGATTGAACTAAGAAGCACGTTCCTCACTTGTGTTATTTTTTGTTTTATAGGCCTGCCTAATCTATGTCTGAAAAGTGGACTTCAGGAGTGGTTTCAGTTCTCAGTTTGCAGTGTCTGTGGATCATAGTCCAGGGGGTTCCTCCAGTCTCTGTCAGACCAGTAAGTCTGGTCTTTTTTCGTGGATTTGAATTCTGTTCTACATTTTCTTCTGTTCTGTCCGGGACTCTGTTGTGATCCCTGTCAGAGCGGCCGGTGGTGGTAGCCAGGCGCCATCTAGTTCTTCTGGTCTCAGGCTGGTGGAGTCTGGTTCATGTGGTCCTTTAGTCCTTTGGGCTAATATTTTCCTTGTGTCTTTGATTTTCTTCATTCTCCTTTGCTTCAGATGAGATGGGAATCAATAGATATATCTTAGATGGCCACTCACAAGCTTTTAAGATTCCTGATGCTGCTCAACATCAGTAATTTTTAACATAAACAAGCAATCATTTATATAGTATTTATTTAATATCTATCTTCAAAAAGTGTTGGAGGTGAGAAATTTATTTCTTGGTTTGCTCTATTCATCCATTCTGTCCGTATTTCATTCCATTAACCTTCAAATCCTCATAAGATTCTCCAATTTTTGGTCTCGGAATTCCTTTACACTATGAAAAACTATTGAGGACTTCAAAGAGCTTTTGTCAGTAAGCATTATGTCTATTGATGTTTACTGGATTAGAAGTTAAAATTGAAAAAAATTGGAAACTATTTATTAATTTATTTAAAAAACAAAAATAAATCCACCATAAGTAAATATAACCTACGCTTATGAAAGGTAACAGAACTACTCCTCTCCCCAAAAACAGAGAAGAGTGACATTATCTCACATTTTTTGCAAATATCTTTAGTGTCTGGCTTAATGAACACAGTTAGATATTTATAGCTGTTTCTGCATTCAGTCTTTTATGGTATCACATGTCATGTAGCCTCTTGATGACTCCGCTATAAACTCAAAGGGAATGTAAGTGAAAGAGTCAAAAAAGAAAGTGTTATTGTTTTTATTAAAACAGTTTGACTTTGAGGACCCCTAAAAGAGAGAGACTTCCAGGAGTCCCAGGACCAGCCTTTGAAAACCACTGAGGTAAAAGATCACATTTCCTAAAGCATACTTTCATTTTTGTTTCCTTTAAATTTTATTTATTTTGTTGTTGAGAATGTATATAACAAAACATATAAGAATTCAACAGTTTCTACATGTACAATTTACTGATATTGATTACATTCTTCGAGTCGTGCAACCATTCTCACCCTCCTTTTCTGAGTTGTTCCTTACTCATTAACATAAACTCACTGTCCCCTGTGGTTCCCATCCAATCTTTCGAGTTGCTGTTATCAATTTGATTCCATATAGATAGTTCTTAAAATAGCATAATGCTCAAAACAGACCTTTCTCACTAGTTAAGCTGAACTATCCATCACTCCTCTGTCAGTTTGTTGTACTGTGGTGTCTTGTGTGTGTCTGTGACACTGAAAGCTATGCTACTGCTATTTCAAAGACCAGCAGGGTCACCCTTGGTGGACAGGTTTCAGTGAAGCTTTCAGACTAAAGCAGACTAGGAAGAAAGACCTGGCGGTCTACTTCTGAAAAAACTGGCCAGGGAAAAACTTATGAATAGCAGCAGAACATTGTCTGATATAGTGCCCGAAGATGAGCCCCTCAGGTATGGAGGGTATTCAAAATACAACTGCTGAAGAGCTGCCTCCTCAAAGTAGAGTCAGCCTTAATGGCATGGATGTAAAGCTTTCAGCACCTTCAATTGCTGAAATATGACCTTGAGTATATCCCACCTGGATTTAGAGACCATCTCAAGAATAGATTTGATGCATTGAACACTAATGAACAGAGACCAGACGAGTTGTAGAATGACATCAAGGACATCATACATGAAAAAAGAAAAAGGTCATTAAAAGGACAAGAAAGAGGAGGGTGGGGCCAAGATGGCAGAATAATCAGATGCTTTGTGTCATTCCTCTTACGACAAAGACCAAAAACAAACAAACAAACAAACAAGTGAATTGGATATATATGACAATCTAGGAACCTTAATCATCAAAGACAAAGCTGAAAAATCAGCCTGAGCGATAGGTGGAAGGAGAAACAATTCAAAAACAGAGGAAATGGGGAATTACAGATCATGAGATCATCAGCATTCTGCCAACTGAATCTGCGCAGTGCACACAGGTTGAAGCAAGCAGCAACCTCCCAAGCTGAAACCACCCATTCTGGTGCAGCCACGCAGCAGCAAATCTGCACGCACCTCCAGAACCCAACAGGAGTGACATCAGACCTGTGAAAATTAAGTGCAAGCTCCCAAACCTCCACATATCCACCATAATCTTCCCCCACTGGAGCTCCACAGCCGAGGAGCATTCCCTTCTCATACATCATCCTCCCTGCTATGACACCAGTCCCATGGCATTCAACACTGCCATGCCCCCTAAGCCAGGAACTCACGGCTGGGTCCGGAGGCAGCTGCTCCTTCACCCAGCCACTGGTGTAGGGGGTCCACAGACTTACAGCGCCCTCCACACTCGCTGATCAACCGCCCCAGTGCCTTGTGGGCTGACTCAACACCATATGCCCTCATTAGGACAAAACAGGCAGGGCATCCACCTGAAGCCCATTTTCACCTGCAGCAGGCAAGTGGGAACTACAGATTTGTGACATTTGACACCGCCCCACCCCCTAAGAAGAGGCCTTACCCACCCACACCAGGGGCCTGAGGACCAGTGGTACCACCCACTCCATCTAGCTGCCCATGACAGGCGCCTGAGAATTAGTGGTGCTTCCCAATCCCTCCTCAGTGCCATTTTTTAAGTTTGTTTATTTTTGCTTTTTTTCCTTTTTGTTGGTGTTGTTTTTTTTCTCTCCCTTCCTTCCTTTCCTTTCTCCCATCCACCTAGCCCCATGCACCGCCCCCTCCCTCATCTTGACGTGCTGTGCTGTACCGGCTAGAGAGCCTCTGGCACACGGCCTCCCCGAGTCTGCACCACCCCCACAGGTTGGCTCCTTCAGTGCCATATTTTTTACTTTTCTTTATCTTTCCCCATCTCCTTCTCCCTCCCATCTAGGTCCTGCACTGCCTCCACCCCTTCCTGATGGGCCATGCTACGCTCTCTGCTGAGAGAGATATCAGCTCGCTGCCACCCCAGTTCCACTCCACCCCAGACGGCCGGCTCCCCCAGCACCATATTTATTTTGTTGTTGTTGTTGTTTTTGTATTTATTTTGTTTTTTCTTCTCTCTTCTTTCTTTTCCCTTCTCCGGCCCACCTAGCCTCGAGCACCACGCACACACCTTCTCAACAGGCCTAGCGCACAGCCTCCCCAGGTCTACCTCTGCCCCACCTGCCGAAGCCTATCGGGCCACCATTTTTCTTCTTCTTTTTTTCCTTATTTTTGCTTCTGTTTCTCTTCTTCTCTTCTTTCTCCCGCCCACTTAGCTCCACATATTACATCCTCTCCCTTCCCTCCTGCCTATCTGCACTGTGCACTGAGTGCCACACCCTCGAGCAGCATTGGCGTGGACCACTGGACGCCACCCCGCACTGGCCCCTGGACCACCCCCTCGTTGCCAGTAGGTGCCACAAATGTCCCATCCCCGTGCCCCCTGCTGTACCTGCCCTGCTGCACCAAAGTTGAGCGACCAGCTCTGTTGACCTGGACAAGGTGGTGAGAAGTATCATACCACAGACGAGCAAGCAACAAAGCACGTCCTGCCCTCCTGTCCAGACATAACCAAATAAAACAAAAAATCAGGATGAAACAAATAAATCTACAATCAATAAACAAAGTAAATGATTCCTGAATGTCCCAAAGACAGCAGATAATATCAAAACATATTTCTTTTTTAAAGAGGAGAGGATGGCTCCAGAAAGCATCCAAAATAAAACACCATATCACTTTCCAGTAGAAGAAAAGGCACTGGAACTACCTGATAGGGAATTCAAAACTCTAATATTCAGGGCTCTCCAAGAGTTGAAGAAAAACGGAGACAAAAATAAGGAAAAAAATAGACAAAATATTGGAAAATACAGACAAAATCATGGAAGACAGATAAAACAATGGAAGAATTCAGGAAAATAATACAGGAACAAAATGTCAAAATAAAAAAGCTAGAAATCATACAAAAACAACAATTAGGAATTCAAAAGATAAACAATAAGATTTCAGAAAGGGACAGCGCAATATGTTTTAGCAGCAAATTTGAAACAATGGAAGACAGGATCAGCGAAATTGAAGACAAATCCTTGGGTACCACTTTGCTTGAGGAAAAATCATAAAAGAAAGAAGGAAAATGAAGAAACCCTGAGAACGACGTGTGATACAATCAAAAGCAGAAATTTGCATGTGACCGGAGTTCCAGAACAGGGGGATAAAATGGAAAACACTGAGAGGTCATTGAAGATTTGCTAACAGAAAACTTCCCTAATATCATGAAAGACGGAAAGCTGACCATCCAAGAAGCTCAACGAACCCCGTATAAGACAGACACCAAAAGAAAATCACCAAGACACACCATAATCACACTCGCTAAAACAAAAGACAAAGAAAGAATTCTGAGAGCAGCTCGAGAAAAACAAAAAGTCACATACAAAGAGGAAACAATAAGACTAAGCTCTGGTTACTCAGCAAAAACCATGCAGGCAAGAAGGCAATGAGATGACGTAAATAAAACCCTGAAGGAAAAAAATTGCCAATCAAGAATAATATGTCCTGTAAAACTCTCACTCAAATATGATGGTGAAATTGGGACATTTCCAGATAAACATAAATTAAGGGAATCTGTAAAAACCAAACCAAACTTGGAAGAACTATTAAAGGAAGCCCTTCGGTTAGAGAACTAACAACATCAGACAACAACCTGAATCTAGGACACAGGACAGCATCAGTCAGACACCAACCTAGGTAACAAACTCTCAAGGATGAAACAAAACTAAAAGATTTGCAACAGGGAACCAGAAAGGTCAATCTGTAAATGACAAAAAAGTCAGAACAATAAAGGAGTGAATAAACAGTATAGATATAGAACTTTCAAATGGAGAGGAAGTCAAGGTGATACCAAGCAATAAAAGACTGGTTTAAACTTAGGAAGATAGGGGTAAATTTCAAGGTAACCACAAAGAAAGTTAACAAACATACTCATCAAAATAAAGGAGAAAAACATAAAGTCTCAGTAAACACAAAATCTACAAAAATGAAAGAAATATAAAAAAAAAAAACAAACCCACAAACAAAAGGAATCCACCACAGGAGAGTAAGAGGAACAAAAAAATGTCAGCACCACCAAAAAAAAAAGCACTACAAAATAACAGCAATAAACTCACACCTAACAATAATCACACTGAACGTAAATGGCTTAAATGCACCCATAAAGAGACAGAGAGTGACAGAATGGATAAACAAACAGGACCCATCAATATGCTGTCTAGAAAAGACAAACCTTAGGAGCAAACACACAAACATATTAAAAATCAAAGGATGGAAAAAATATATCAGGCAAGGAGGAACCAAAAAAGAGCAGGAATGGCAATATTAATCTCAGATAAAAGAGACTTTAAAACAAAATCCACCATTAAAGATAAGGAAGGATGTTATACAATGAATAAAGGGACAATCCACCATGAGGACTTAACCATAATAAATATCCATGCACCAAATGACAGGTCTCCCAAATACACAGAACAAACACTAACAGCACTGAAAAGAGAAATTGACAGTTCCACCATAATCGTAGGAGAGTTCAACACACCCCTCCCAGTAAGGACAGAACATCTAGAAAGAAACTCAGCAAAGATGCAGAAGATCTAAAGACCACAATCAGCCAACTTGACCTCATAGACATATATAGAGCACTCCACCCAACAGCAGCAAAGTACACATTCTTTTCCAATGCACATGGAACATCCTCCAGAATAGACCACATCTTAGGCCACAAAGCAACCCTCAACAAAATCCAAAACACTGAGATAATACAAAGCACCTTCTCTGATCACAACACCATAAAAGTAGAAATTCATAACAGGAAGAGAAATGGGAAAAAATCAAATACATGGAAACTGAATAACACCTTGCTTGAAAACCAATGGGTCATAGAAGAAATCAAAGATGGAATAAAAACATTCCTAGAATGAAATGAGAATGAAAACACCTAATACCAAAACCTTTGGGACACAGCAAGGGCGGTGCTCAGAGGTCAACTTATAGCAACAGATGCACACATCAAAAAAGGAGACGGGGACAAATTAAAAACATTAGCTATACAACCCAAACAAATAGAAAGAGGACAGCAAGAGAAGTCCACAGCCACCAGAAGACAGGGAATAGTAAAGATCAGAGCAGAAATAAATGAAATAGAGAATGGAAAAACAATGGAAAGAATCAACAAAACCAAAAGTTGGTTCTTTGAACAGATCTACAAAAT